>NW_010229970.1:0-20185 GCF_000690775.1 Eurypyga helias | reverse complement strand
TCTTTCATGTTACTCCAGGAATCAACAAATATTCTAAAAGAACATAAAACACAAATCAATGTTTTTATCTAAAGATGTCAAAGCCTCTTAGAAACAATACATTGACAAATATTTTAGAACTTCTCTACTCATTTTACAAAAGGTAAATGAAATCAGAGTGTGACCAGAGTCACCAGTGCACAGCTGTCCTGAACCCAGAACCTCCTGACACAGACACACATGCTACAAAAGCATTTGAAGAGCTTCAAAAATGCCAACTTAAATGATTAAAGGTCTGGAAAAACAGGAGGAATCTGGGGGACTTGGGACCCCTGTGTAAGATTTCTGGACATCAGGCTGGTCCAAGAAGGATCTTAGACTGGGTTGCCAGACAAATGCAGGTTCATGTAAAGAACGACTCCACTGTATCTCCATAGTAGCTCTGCTGCACCCACACTACATTTTCCTTACTGTGCAGGCACACATCAAGCCTAGAGCTCATTTTTACACGACCTGGACACACTGGAGACCCTGAATATGTACTCGATTGTACAGACACAACTATTTCTGTTGGGAAATCTCAGCATTAGGTACTTTATAAACCACCATCTGTAGAAGACAATTGTTCTGTTCTTCATTAAAAGTACTTTGAATCTTTCATTAAAAACACAAGACGGACTAAGTTCACCTCTGATGTAATTCGTTGACTTGTGTGATTACATCACTGACATTTCATACAATAGTATCAGCATGCACATACAGAATCATAGGAACACCCCATTACATAATGCTATTATCTCAAATGCTATACCTGGACAGTGACTAGCAGAAGCATGGTGTAGTCAGGAGAGACTATGAGGCCGGATATGGGTTGTAAGACATTGGCGCAGATTTTCATCTCGTACTGCAGACCTTTGATGTGATAAAAGAATAAAATGCCCTCCTGTGTAGAAAAGTACAAATCCACATCAGGTCTAGTCATTTATCTGAGCCCGCCCTGGCAAGCTGAACTGCAAGAACTTCTGAAAATCTCTAAAATAAGAGTGTTTAACTGTATCCCATCACTAACGCTCTCATTAGCCTTTAGTATGTTTAATCCAGAGGACTCTCACACTGGATAATAAAGCTATTGAAAAATGAAGGTAGTCCTTAATACAAGTCTTTGTAACAGTCCATGTTTGATAACAACACACTCTGTCATTAGTTAAAAGTTAACATTTAAGATTTTATATTGGGTTTTTGAGACAGTATAAGAATTTTTTCACAAAACAATTGGGCAGCTCTTTTGGCCATTTTCTCCCCTTTCCTATTTTTCATCCATCCTTTTTTTCTGTTCATCTAGAATACTCTTCGTCTTTTGTTAAAAATATGATTGTCCTCTTTTGTTGCTTCTTTCATGACAAAACCAAAATCTTTTCCCACCCTGCTCCCTTCTGATTCCTTGTCTCAAGTCTTAACAAAGAAATATGCACAACACCGAGAGGGCATTTATAGTTCTGCAGCCCTCCACTTTTTTTAAATTCTTGTCTTTGCAGTGTAAATACACTCCATTTGAATGTGCTTTGATTTTCACACAATAAGAGTAAGTTAAAAGCATAAAGGATGCCTTACACTTCCAGCTGCGTACAGTCCCTCATTACAAAACACCATAGCAAATAAAACCGGTTTCTGCAGATCCTTTGGTTTGCCACCTGAGAGCACAAAACCAACATAAAATATCAAATTTAATTTATTGCAACAAAGTGTCTCAACTTCAAATCTGGGATGATTTACTATTTGTGAGTAAAAAGGCTCCATGGGCTATATATTCTTTGGATTCTTAGGTGTGATAATGAAGGAGAAGCCTGGCATACATTATCTGAAGTGACAATACTACTGTGGTCTGATGAATTAGAAATTAATTGATTTTGTAAATGCTCTTAAATAGCCACATTAATGATTGCCAATAACAGAATCACAGTCATTTAGGTTGGAAGGTACCCTAAAAGTCCTCTGATCCAACCTCCAGCACAGACCAAACTTCAAACTCAATCATGTTGTCCAGAGTCATACCCAGCTGAGGTCTGAATATGCCCAAGAATGGAAATTCCATAGCTTGTCTGGGCAACTTGTCCCAACATCTGACTCACCTCACTGTGAAAGTTTTTCTTTTTTTCTCCTAATATCTACCCAGAATTGCCATTGAAGCAAATTGTGTCCTTTGCCTGTCTGGTTCCATCTTCCCTGTAACCTTTTATTAGGTAGCCGAAGCAATAATAAACCCCCACGTTTCCTCTTCTTCAGGCTGAACAAACATAGTTCACTTAGCCCATCTTTGCATGTCATGTACTCAGACTCTGCAATAATCTTTGCAGGCCTGTGGTGAACCCTGTCCATTATGTGAATATCTTTTTTGTACTGTGGAGTCCAAAACAAAGTGTTTGAAACAACCCGCTAAATTCTAACTCAAGTAAATTATAAGTGATTAGAGTTCTAAAAACAAGTTACTAAAACTAAGCAGTAGGAAACATATTCTAGCATCACTTATTCCAGTTTAAATGAGAATAAACAGAAATTATTTCACTGCCAGTGCTCTTCCTGAGCCTATTCATTTGGCTGTCTCTTAGCACAAAAGCTATTAATCATTGGTCCTGTAAACATAAAAAAGATTGCCATCAATGTGTCTTACAGAGGCCAGTGAGAGTTGAGTTTTTCTAACCCGTGGCTTCCAGCTGTACTCAGGTATTATTATCGCCAGACATCACTGCTGCCGCCTAACGATCTATTAGCTTGATTTGAACATGGAAATACCTTTCTTTTTCTGTGCTTCTCTACGAACATATGACACCACGTCCGATATTTTACGCATGTATTCTGCACAAAAGAAAACAATTTCTAATGTCAGCCTTGTTTATAACTCAGTATTGCAACAAAAGTCAGTTGTATTCCAGTCTACTGAACAAAGGGCCAGGTTCAGTATACTGGATTAAAAATGTGTGTTCTTCCCCAGTATCCACCCTTTCTGTCATTTATGCAACTGAGCACAACCTTTCTGTGATTCGGCTCACAGCTGTAAAAGGGAGATAGCAATACTTGGCATGGAAAGTGATACAGATACAGAATTTTCTATCTTCTAGTGCTAAGTTCTGGTCCTGTTATTTCTAACTGTCCTTTTTAAATTTGATTTACTTACAAGAAAACTTCAGTCAGGCTGAAAAAAATGCCCAAGTGAAATGTGGCTGGTAATGATCCTGTTTGCAACACCGTAACAGGAATTAAGCATGTGCTTAAAGTTGGACATGCACGTAAGCATTTTGCTAAATAGATACAAGCTGCAGTATGTTTTAAATTAAGCAGCAGCTTCAGTACAATATGAATACAGTCAATTTTGCTACACATTTTTACAACAGGGCTCAAAGAAGAATATACAGGCCAAGGAAAAGCCCGAATGGCAAATATTCTTGTTGCTTTCTACTGGACTGGCAAAACATGTCTGGTCACACCTTGGTTTTTACTTGTTGATGATTTCCAACTCCTGATTTAGTAAACTCACTACTGTAATTCCAAAAAAAGAGAAATAATGTGGGTTTGTTGGAATTTTTTTAAGAGCAGCGTTCCATTTCTGTGTTAACTATCAAAATTAAACAGAGATACAGTACTGGATCCTCCCATTCTAGAATAAATTAAATGCAGATTTATTTGATTGAAGCCACACACATCTTCTGTTCACTCTCTGTGCTTCACACCTTCTGCAGTCAAGTCTGATAGTCTTTGCAGCCTTGTTTTCATTAGAAAATAGATTATGTAAGAGCTGACTTTAAGAAATTCTATTAAGCAAGATTACATTAAATTCATTTTTGTTGTTTGAAGACTTATGAATCTTCAAAGATCTGTTCTAACATTATCTAACATACTAAATGAGGACAATCCAGTATTTCATGCAAAAAACCCCAAATTATTGGTATTTAACTAATTGTAAAAAGACTGTGTATAGCTGGTATATTAATAGCTTAATGTTAATCTAGTAGGGCTGATTAATAAGATCTGGGCTTCTGGAACTATTCTTCATTTTATTAGTTTTTATTTATTTAGAGCTTTTTTCTCTTTTTTTTGCCAAAGAAAAATGAAAGACAATCATTGAATGCTAAAGAAACCCATGCAGAAGTTCAGAAGACATTCTCAAATGCTTATCATGCTAATCAAAAAAATGTCTCTACAATATAGCTTTACAAATTCTGCAAGGTACACAACAGGAGAAGAAAACAAAAAAAGCTTTCACCTATCCACTTTCCTCCCTACTTCAATAAAACACATGACGCAGCTATATCTTACCAGGTAGAGGTTTTTGTTGAAGAATAGAAACACTGCATGTCTCAGCATCAATTGCCAAAACATATCCTTCTTTACAGCCCATGTACATTTCTGAGGCTGCAGTCCAGCAGTGAGCAGTAGGATGTACTGAAGACTTAATATCATTTCTAGGCTTCAGCATAAAAATAAACAAGTTCAATCAACAAGTGGCAAATATCTTTACAGTTACATACATTTCAAAGCCAAAAAAAAAAAAAATCTTTACCTCACAGAGTCTGACCACTTGAATAACATCAGCCTTATTTTATTCAGTCATCCCTTCACTGAGGCTAGTAACTTGAGAAACAAGAACATTGTCCAGAGAAGTCTATGTCTGGAGACAGTGGTGGTGAACTCACCTCTCTCCCTAGAAGTTTGCTTAAATGATGAATTATATTTTCATTGAAAAATTATATATTTTAAAATTTTACTTTATCTGGATTTATTCTCCAGCACTTGCATCTGTTACATTTTTGTCCTTTAGCTTGGAAATCCCTACACTATCTTCTCCACTCTTATAAAGATATTGACCCATCATAACCAGGTCAACTCCCAGTTTTTTGAATGATAAAGTTATGACAAAATTCAACACATTAAGCCTCTGGATTTTTTTTTTATTATTACTAAATGTCAGAATAACACCCGAAGCCCAAATTGGAATAGTTACCCATTATGACCTTATCCTGACAAATATTTTTCAAACTGCTTTTTAGAATAGTCTCCCACTTTGTAGACATAACCTGCACATGTGGTCTGGCACACTTGGCAGTACTAAAACTCATTTTGTTTGAATAGTTTATCTTATCATATAACCTAAATTGCTGTGTAAAACAGCTCTGTCAACCTTGGTGTCATTTGCAAATTAGTTCTAGAAATACCCTGCCACGGACTTCCCATGTGCCTTGAATTTCATTTCGCTAAAATAAATCTCATAAATCCGTCATCCATAAACCAAGAAGAACAGAACACCTACATCAAATATTATTAAAGATGGTGACCTGTTCAGATACAATAGTAACAGGGGTCATATAAATAGCATGAGAGAAGGAACGAGACTAAAAATCTGGGGAGGGCAAGAGGGGAACAAAACATAAGAAAACCTTAGAAGAACATTTAAAAGAGAAGATTCACAGAACCTTGCATGTGAGCAGCAGTGGTGGGGAACACTAAACAACATGATGGATGAAGAAAAGGAAGGGTCTATAATTCTACAAAAAACCTGCTGTCCCACCAAAGGTTCTATAAAAAGAGGAAATATGGATGGGCTTGTGATGAAAACATAGGACAGAGATTCATAAGTACCTACATTTCATTAGTAAAATATGCCAAGGACTTGCTATATGATCCTGGGTAAGTAACTTACTCTTTATTTATGCTTACAAAGCATTTTGTATTTCTCAGGGGGAAAATGTTACAGAAATAAAGTATATTAAGACTTACTTTATAAATCGAATAGGACTAACAGTAATAAATCTATAACAAATGGGGCTTTACATCATCCAGAGAAACATTTAATGTAGGTATTTTCACTGATTTTCTGAGACTTGAACATCACAAATCTTTGGGAAGGTTTTAACTGGACTGCTGTGAATCAGAAGCTTCCTGTGTAAAGATAACTTTGGTAATGTTCCTTTGTACCTGTTGTCATGACCGTCTTTACACATAAACTAGATAAAATACACTAATCCTAGGATAAGATTATGTAAATCCCAAACCAGGGTGCTTTCTGAACCGTGCATTGATACAGTAGTGAATAAAAATAATGCCATCTTTTTTTGTACTTCTCTCCCTTTTGAGTTGCACCCCTTTAGAGAAAAAATCCATGATGGATCTGTGTCATGAAAAGTTTTGTAAAAGGACAATGGAATAAAATTGGTACTGGGGACAAAGTGCAGTCAAGTGGGCTTGTCATGGTAAAGGATATTTAGAAACCTCAGGTCCCAGCTGTAAGAAATATTGAAACAAAACTAAATCAATCTAATGCAAGAAAGAAAAGG
Source organism: Eurypyga helias (assembly GCF_000690775.1). Taxonomy (NCBI): domain Eukaryota; kingdom Metazoa; phylum Chordata; class Aves; order Eurypygiformes; family Eurypygidae; genus Eurypyga; species Eurypyga helias. The sequence continues at coordinate 13,880 of NW_010229970.1, read as the reverse complement.
ATTGAAAGATGTAGGATATTTCAATTCCTTTCATTCTGCTGCCCCGTTGTGGTTACACTTTGGAACACACCCAGCCTCGTGTTCTAGAATATGGAACCCTAACACGTTTTAAAGCAGCAAACAAGTGCACTGGCCATAGACTCACTTTTGTTATTTACCTCTCACACATTCCTTAGGAGGAGGCTACAGCTGCCAAGGACCATGGGCTACAGTTTGAGGACAGCTCCTTTAAATAATAGTCTAAATAAATGATTCTCTACTTTGGATGCTTACATCAATATAAAAAAACATTGATCTAAACTGACTCAGATGTAGTGATAAAGAACAACAATCCTTCTGTTGAGTTCTGTGGAGATAGGGAGAGCTTCGTCAGGCTATCACACTATTCTCACTGCATTCAACTGAATGAACCTCATTAACCATCATGGGACAAGCTGGCTGTCTCCTACTAATTGAAAAAGCATTGATGAAAATAGAGAGGAAAGTAACTCCAAAGTATTTGCAAATATGAGGCACAGATTTTAGGCCAGGGTCAGATAACTGCTCATGGACATCTGTAGTGGTATACAAGTCATCAGGGATAGTAACCATTGATACATCTGCCACAGCAGGCAATTTATAAAGGCAGTGAAGAAGGGTAGGTATAGCACCTCTCCTTTGGATAGCCTGGTCCATAACAGCCACTGTAGTCTGAAGATATCTGGATATCTGAGGAACTCCACAAGTCCAGTCATTTCAATCTCTCTCAGAGTTGCTGCATTAGACACTTTTCAACACAAAGGTCTTGATAAAAGAACATTTCAAAGAAGTATCTTCTCCATCAAGTATATTCTGATCAATTTGTGCAGGAATTGCTTTATCAAAACCATATGTTCCATGTTGGGGTGCTGGACAGGGGTGCTTAACCTGACAAGACATATGTGTGCAACTGCTCCCCCCCAGTGCAGAGGGTTACAAGATCTAGAGGTAGCTCCGTTTTTCTGCTAGGTTAGAGATGGAACGTATGTGCACAGGCATGTGTGGATGGGAGAATTAGAGCTGTAAGGCACAATAAATCCAAGTCCTGCAAAAAACTACTCAGATATAGTCTGGAGCAAGGTGAAAACATGCCAGAAATTGATTCAGTGCCTCCCAGTGCTAAACTGTGCATGTAGCACCTGACAAGTTAGTACACAGGAAACAACATACCACCAGAACAACAAAAGGAACAGTAACAGCTTGTGTTTCTGCAAAAAACTTTCTAAATAACCTGATGTTCATTGCCTTGTCAGTATTCACAACCACAATACATCCCTCTAGGGAACTTGGACAGTAAATAACTATCAAAATATTTACCACGTACTTTGTAAGAAAAGGAAAATCTTCATCAAAGACTAGTAGAGCAATCTATTTCTATGTATAAGGAGAACATAGTCACCTTGAAGGTGCTAAAAAGAAACACAGATTTTTCTGAAGGCAGTTAGGAATGCAAAGACCCTGTAGTGGTATCTAGGATGGTTGAAAGCACTAAATTTTCCATGTGGGAAAGTTCACAAAAGGGTGCTGCAAGTTCAAGTGTAAGAACCTTACCATTCCTGCATTCAATAACATCCATTCAGTGACAGAAAAATTCTATTAAGCCTCACAGCCCCAATATGGCAGTTGGTTTTTTCCCCAGAACCTCCTGTAATTCGCTTCACAGGCTAAAGAACAAAGTGGGTTTTGCAGCTCATCCTCTGCACATAATGCAGTAAGGCAGAAGAAAAAGGCAATGGCCCTGATGAGCATATATTATCTTAATTTTACGTGTTCTAAGTGATCCAAAATATAAGCAGCTCATGTGTAATCAGAATCACTAGAGGATGTTTGTTTACAGCTATCAATTGTCCTGGAAACCATGAAAAGAGATAGAGGTCAGGAAAGCATCATTCCCTATTTTTTATTTTTTATTCTGCTTTATAAGAGAAGTGTAAGGCAGAAATCTGTGGTACATTAATCTGATAATACAGAACTCACACTTGTCCACTGAAAACACGTAGTACAATGACAGTATCGTCTTAAGCACGGTAGTTTTGATGGCGCATATACATCACAACCCACGAAATAGAAATTGATGGTCTTAATCTTACAGAGAATCCCAGATTTGCAAGTTAAATGCTTTCAAGCTGGCAGATGGCTTCTGGTTGGTAGACAGGTGAAAGTAAATTTCAAACAAAATGAGAACACTTCTGAAGCCTCTCAGAAGAAGCATCTCAAGGGAGGCTACCAAGTAAATGATGAAATACAAGTGAGACAAATGGGCAGGTCCAACACTGACAGTGATACTGGAATGTATTTCAGAAGCAGGAGTTGCTGCCTGGAATAAAGCCTTCAATGTTTGTATATTTGAGACATTTTCAGAGTCAAAAAGAAAACCAATCCCAAAGGGAAGTAAAGATACCTGAAGGTTACTGTCATTTTGACACAGGAATGGGTTTTCAAGGTTTCAGCAGGTCACGTTAGCTTGGGCATGGTCAAATGCTGACATGCTTATACTGCTGAGATACAGATGAGTACCTCTGCTCCGCAGACACATTACTGTGCTAGGACTTGTGTCAGAAATGTCTACATTGTGCTGCACTGAGCAGTAGCAGCAAGCCTTGTAAGTGTCCTGTCAAAATGGATTTCAAAAATAGTGAGGAAAAAACAGGTCTATTTACTGGGCTGTACTTGTTTGAGAGACATGAATATTACTGATTTATTAACACCTATTTGCATAAAAAGCATAATGGCATGGAATAGTAAAAAGGTAAAATGTCAGTAAATACCACAAATGTTTCTGCTTCATCTCCTACCAGTCCAGCAATGGCTGAAACTGGCAAATCAGGGCCATGGTATGGATCTTCACTATGAGAAACTGGGAAAAACAAATCCTTATGAGGACTCACAGACTCTTGTCCATCAGGGAGTTTCACAGGGCTGTGAAAAAGCAAGAGACACTGTCTGAGGAGAAGAAATATTATGAATAGTAAATGTTGATACATAACTGAGAAGCATGTTTTCAAAACTTTGAGACACCTACTGAGTTAATGGGCTTTACCTCTGCAAGAGTAATTGACAATCAATCCATTGTCAATCAAAGAGTAAAAGACAATCAATCTACATGGCACATACCGTTTCTCTGAAAAGCAACAGTGATTCTACTACAAAAGAAGAATATTCCTAACTGACAGAAATGGATTGCCATGTTCTGAGTCTTTTCTTGTTGCCTTGCATAAGAAAAACTATCCTATGTTGCTGTTTCCTTATTAACCAGGATTAATAAAGTCACACACCTAACTTGCATATTCTCTGAGGATGCATGCTTAATGTTTATTTGGAAAAAGCTTACCAATGATGAAAAATTACTAGTAGTATTTGCCTCCTGCACTCTGGTAATCAGTGTATGAGCAGCTGTTAGAATGCAAGAGTTGAGGATTCTATAGTTCACAAATTTGGAAAAGAATTATGTAAAATAAACAGTTCTCAGTGGAGGTTTAACCTCTACTGAATGGAATGAAAAGTGAGAAAAAAGTATGTATCTTCAGAGATAATGACAAAAGGCAAAAAACTCCTCAGTGTACTTTTCAGATCTCAAATTAAGGCTTCGTCCATACTTTCACTAGTATAATTGTGTCAGTGGCAATATGTTGATTGTATTCCTAGTTAACAAGATTAAACATACTTGGGAACTGTAGAGTAGCTGCCACCAAAACAGTGTAGGTGTTATACGTCAAGGACATCAACTTTAATAATACATACTACTTTACACCAGCCTCAAAAAACATGTTAGCATAAATAAACTCTAGGTTTGCTGTGCTCAGTGAAGTGCATTGGCAGAGCCATCCCCTCTGGACCTGTAAATTGGTCACACAAGCTGGAAATCACACAGAAAACTGATACGGCTTTCAGTACAATTTGTGATTACAACATATTGTTTAACGATGCTTACTATGAAGCAACTTGATCCACGTTTGGTGGTTTCATAGCTACAAAAGCAATGCTTCACACAGCCACTTGCAGAAAAGCAGTCACTACCTTAATTCAGTCATGCAGCTTTTCATAGAGGCTGCCAAAGCAGCTGATTAGTATTAGCTTAATGATGTGCATAATCTGGGCATGTGAGTGCTAAGAAATGAAATCATAAATTCAATTCACTTGATTGACTAGACAGGTTCACACTGGTTGTGATTTAGCAATTATTGATTGCAACTGCTAGGTGAACTGAACTGGATTAAATTCTTTGCAAACAGATGTAGATTGCTAGTCTTAGTTATTAAAGTATAATTATAGCTTTTTCTCTTATCCTGAAGGGTATTCCACTTACTTTTGCTTAAGGTGATGTTCGTCATTATTCCTTTCAATGTGCCAGATAGTAATGGAACTCTCATTAACAAAACATAGTTGTTGCCAATTCATAGGGTTAAAACTTAAAGAGGTTGCTGTTACTCCTGGCTGAGACTCGCTGCACAGGAGGATATTTTCTTGCCAGTTCCTTCATTAAGGAGAGTAAAAGAAATTCAAATCCATTAAATAAGTCAAAAACATTCAAGCCAAAGATCTGCAAGGGGTAATGACTGACATTGAAGATCAAGATTGGAAAATAAATACTTTTTGTCATTGACAAAAAATTTCTGCTGTCAAACAGATTAGGCCCTCTTGAGAATGAAAAGGAGGTGGTCAATTAGCCACACATAATAGTACTGCTACAAAGAGATTGAATAGTAAAATAATTTTGAAAACTGATATTTTAGAAACATTATCATGAACCTCCTTTTGTGAAAAGAACAAAGAGTTAAGAGACATGGATTTTTTTTTCATCAGTTCCATCAGTGACAATCTGAATGGGCCCAAACAATTAACTCTTCAGCACCACAGACCTCAGCCTTGCTTTTCCAATCCATAAAATAATGACTATAATGCTTGCAGGCACAGAGTTGGAAGGTATTATAATCAGGAAGTAAAACAGAGTCAGCCCATGATTATCTATGGATGAATTACTTAGATAATACAGCAACTGTGTTGTGAATGCAGACATAAGGGGCAGAATTTGTGTGGGGCCATTATGTAGTGCTGACAAAGCCCGGGATTCTGCTTTCCACTGACTTTTCTTTTGTCCAGTGTAACCTATTTTCTGTTTGCACCATTTAATTAGCACATTTCTCCATTATCCAGATTAATTCTTCACTGCATTTGCACTTCCAGGTGCTGTCCACAAACTGACTAATATCATTTGAAGAAAACAGTCTAAAATGTTTCTAAATTTCTTGGACAATATGTCTGACTGTTAATCTAAATAACATGTAGAACTTTAGTATTTGTCTTTACTGCTGATAGGAAAAAACCTAAAATGCATACACTGCTGTAAAGGAATTTAGTATAATCCTGTTGTTCTGGCCTGTAATAAATTCATGCACAAAACCAGATCAAAATGCAAGACAATAGTTAATACAGACAGAAGATGCAAACAATGAGAAGTATTCACACATACACCACAACTCTCATTAAAATTACAGAAAGCTATAGGCTGCAATCCTGACTTTAAAAGAAATCAGCATATCTCTCTCTCTAAAGATGTGTCAGCATGTTCTCATCTCGTAACAGATAGTGTCAACGCTCTTTTATACTAGATAATTTACTAAGATCTGAAACTACACGGTATACATATCTGAAAAACAATCTGGCATTAAGCCTCACCTTTGAACAGAAAAGAATAAAGATCTAGGGATGAAATCTCTCAGATGAAAGGCAGCTTTTAGTTATCCATAAGCTCTCTATATTTTGAGACTGACATAACTTTCAAAACATCTCTTAAACCTCTGACTCCAAACTATCTGCTTAAAATACAGGGACTGTGCAATCATCGTATTGTAATCACACATGAAGAATGCCAAACATTGACATTTCTTTCATCTCTTCACACACATTTCTACAACAAATGCACAATATAATCCAATTACAAAAATGAAGGTCCTGATCTCACAGTAAATTCACACACCTCTGTTCAAATTACTATAAATTCCTAAGTTTAATTCTGTAAGGTAATTCTATTTTGTTACTAAATTCTTTCTGGCTGGATTCTAGGCTGTTTCTTCTATGACAATTAGCTGCTGATAACCATAATCACGCTGATTCAAATAGGTTTAAATTACTTGGCCTTGGAAATTGCCACTACTTTAAAGCATGTAAACATTTCTGAATATTTCCATTTTCGACAATAATCTAGAGAAGGCTTTCAGGACAATGGTTTTTTGTTTAAGTGCACACAATGAAAGAATCAGACCGTGTGTGTAATTTCTGCTGTAAGTGCAGGCATGTAAGCTCTTCAGGCCAGTGATGCTGTCCTGTCGATTTCTACTGTGATACACACTCAGACATCCTTCCTGAACTACTGTCATGACCAGAGTTCACAACAAACATTATTCTTCTTCGTAACGGATAAAGAAGAGGCATCTGTAATAGTATCTACTATCATTATTAAAATTCTGAAGTAACAGGAGTTTCTGCCTCTTCACTAATCATTGTACAAGAAAAAGTTGTCATTAAATTGGCAGTATACAGAATATTCTTATCATGTCCTTGCTTGCCTTCCTCCTACTCCACCCTCTTTATTTACTCTGAAGAAATGCTCAGATTCCACAGTCCATGGAAACTTGCAGGCAATGGAGGCAACAGCAGGATTATATTTTTACAGAACAGTTAAAATATTAAATATTTTAACTTTCTGTATCTGCACCATGTTACATAATATTTCTTTCCATGACGATGAGCAGAAAATTATCATCTAACCTAGTGGTCCATTGTAGTGTAATCACTGAGCAAAACTGTAAGACAGCACTGAGATGAAGCACAAGTAATTAACAGAACCACTGAACAGTCCAGGGGAACAGAAAAGTAGAAACCAACTTCAGAATGCTTTTTCTCTTTTCAGCAGGCCACTTTCTTTCACAACCAGCATGGTACTCAACTTCCAAGGGTGAACAGATAATTAACTGATGCTGAAGAGTTCAGTACTCCAAAACACCGAATACTGAGGAAGGTAGAAGACAGATATAGCAAAGTAACAGTCATTCTGACTAGTGGCTACTAATGCTAGAAAATAAATGGCAAATTTGGTACAGAAAATTTGCAGACAATGATCAATCAGAGAATAAAAAAGAGATGAAGGTAACCATTGTGTCTTCCACATTTATTAACAATTTATGCTAAAACAGCAAACACAAAAATATGAATTAAATGTAAATGGTATTAGAGAACTTGTTTTTTACTCTTACCATACTGAAAGAACAAATTCTGGGACTGAAGAGTAACTGGCTAGATACGGGCCTGTGAAACTAAACGCAAGTAAGGTGTAGTCCAGCTGAGCTTTACCTAAAACATAAAAATAAAGAACATGGTCTTCAATTTCCCTAGACTTTCCTGTATACTATCACAGAGAGAATACTCTTCTCAGTTCCTTCATAGCCACTTTAACTCTTCAAAGACATTCTTCAGGTCCCCGATTCCTTTACTTCACTCCAGATTATGGTTTTGGTTTGATCGTAAAAATGTTCCCTATGTATCACTACTTAGAATTTTTTCAATGTTTTTCAATAATACCTTGAATTTGTAAAGTATTTTTTCCTTAAGTACTCTGAAATCCTTTGCAGTCATAATTTCATTCACACACATGAAATAAGAATGTAGTATTATCCTTATTTAAATGGCAAGGAAACTAAAATATGGATAAGGAAAGCAAAGTAACTAAGGAGTGAAATCCTGTGAGACAGAGGAAAATATACATTAGAACCCAGACTTCCAAGTTTAACTGCAAGAGCCCTCATTCCTCTCACATCTCAGATTCCTCAGTGTGGCTTTCAGCAGTCTGCTTGGGAGCCTACTGCAGTAGGGTGGGGTTTTTTTGTTATTCTGACTATATTTACCTGTAATTGATTCTATTTTATTCCATTTGTTTTCTCTTTAAAACAGCTCCATTTTCTATTGTCACATTCCACCTTAGCTTGAGCTTAACTAAAAAGAATGCAATGGAAAATTCCTTCCACGGCTTTCCACGCATCTTATCATGAGACAGTTTCCTACCACACTGCTTTTCAAGTCTTATCAAAAACAAATCCTTCAAAAACTGGATGATTTAAGCATTGTTTTAATTAAGTGGTGACAGGGAGGTTTATGACATCAGTACCTTTTAATTCTGTCAGTTTACTCAGTTCTGGAAAATTGTAGATATATATGGTGGGATTCAGCTTCCGGTCGGAAAAGGCCAGCACTTGACTGTTCCCGTTGGCTGCAAAGGCTCCCACCTGGCCAGTCGGGCACTGCAGCACTGTCGTCTTCTTTGTTTCAATGTCCAGGAAGAGGATGTAATTGCCACAAGGGTAGCAGACAGTCTGATTGTTGATAAAGCCAAAGTTCTTGTTTGAGAATCCCTGAACCCAACTTGAGAAAGAGCAACGGAATGTTAAACATTAATCAAAGATGCACATCTCTAAAAATATTGTGAAAAACAGAATGTTGTAGCTTAAGTTACACTGAACTGATGCTTAGGATGTTAGACTCATCCTTATACCAGTATTGCAAAACCACAATAACTTCAAGCTCTAGTATTATGAATCACAAGTCCAGTGTTTCCAAAAACATAGGGTCAGTCTTACCCTGATGGAGCACAAAGGACTGTCATAAGAGCATGGAGAGACAGTTATATTTCTTACAGTTTTCACTAAAAATAAAGTTAGCCAGTTCACAGGCTCTGTTTCTGTACTCATTTATAACACAGTATACCTCTACTCTGAAAGAATTACAGAGGTACAGTCTGTACTGGGGATCCTATCGTGTTTGCTTAACCTTTTTTACACTTTCATACTTCATCTCATTCCCATAAAATAAAAAATACAAAGGCATGGCTTGTGTTTCTATGAACCTAACTCAGAGGACTGTTCTGCTTTACAGATACCAATATTTTAACATGGTAAAACTTTGGAATGTAAACAGGATGTGTTATGCAAGGATGGAAATAAACTACTGAAGAGGAGTCAGCTTATGAACTTAGAACATATCAACAAATCCTTAACTGCCTGCAGTTACTTTGAGAAAGTATGCGGATAAACATCAGGGTTTGCATCTACCGCTCAGTGAGGATGTCTGACTGAGCCACAGCGCAGCCTGCTAGCACCACGGGACAAAAGTTTCAGAAGTGTAACAAATATCCTCTGTGTATAACACCGCTGTTACCAGCTTCTCTTCTAATTTCTATTCAGAAGCTTCCCACCTCTTCTCTTCTTCCAAATAAGAGCATTGGACCAGGAGACATCTTTGTCCTTTGCAATCACAAGCAGCGTTTTTATGCTCCTTTCATGAATATAAGTCAGTTGTAAGATCAGCTCAGCTGCTGATCCTCTGTACTCTTACTAGAAGATTGTGCTACAGCCTCAGCACTCTCTCAGTTAGGCACATTTTTAAATTACTATTCTTTATTTATATCCAGCAATAACTTCTCATTATCTTTTCTGAGAGGTTCTGCTCTTGGCTTCTTTCACAGCACACCAGAGGAGCATATGCAGGCACAGGCGAGCGGGAGCACACTGACCACGTGCTTGTGCAGAGGAACTGAATACCATGGCAACTAAGCTGACATTTCAGATGATGAATGTTTTTCCAGACCTTTTACACAAGAACTAAATGTATGAAGTGCCATGGAATGATAGCAGACCTTTGTGAAGACACTCATAGGACCAGCTCTGTGCTTTTCTCCAACACTGTATCTGAATCAGTGGAAATAAAGTATTTTTAACTTTTGTTCACAGGGGAAAATGAGATTTAGAAAATATGCATGCAGGAATAAATTAATGGGATGACAGCACAATTTATCATCCTTATACAACCAGCAAAGGCTTAAGTGGACAAGGATTTAGGCTGTTATCTGTTGTCAGCTATGACTGGTGCACTACACACTGGGTCAGGTAATTAGCCATGGCTCACACACATTTTCCATGCTGTCCCTGCCTCCAGTTCTGTATAAACATTGTGTCAGAAGTACTTCAGCCAAAGTTTGCCAGCTAGTGAAATGTAGATGGGGTAAAGTAATTAGAGTAGCTTTGAAATTCCTTTACAGAGCATTTTATCACTAAAAACGCTAGTTCATACAAAACAGATTATATGAAACTGAGTTTTGACAAAGTTGTGTGTTTTCTGAGGATGCAAAATGCAGCACTCTAATTTACCACTTTCCTCTAAAACTGATATGCATGCTACTTTTGCTAACATTAGCTTATAAGAAAAGAAAACTTTAAACTTTTCCTGTTTAATGAAAATGGTCTTTACATTCTAAAGGGCTTAAATTTTTTTTTCCCCTCATATTTTCATTTCATTATGGTTTTTTCACAAAGCAGAAAACCAGAGTCAGCTCTTCCAAGGAACACTGGTTTGCACAAGGAACCTCTTCTGAATAGCAAGGGCATGCTTTAGATAGTACCTTTTTTACTCTGCAAGTATCAGAATGGTTAAGGCTGAAGCATGTTTCTCCTATTACTAGAACAAATAATTTCCTTTCCACTAAAGAGTGCTGCCCATGTAATTATTGATCTATGTCCCATAAGCATCAATGAAACAGCTGAAATACTTACAGTAAGCAAGAAAATGGAAACATCTGTCCCATTACATAGAAAAAAATAGTCTAAACACCCTAGACTGCTATGGAAGTCTCAGCAAGGGCTTAATTCATCTACAGATCCTATTTGTGGAACCAAAAAGCAAGTTGTTGGATTGTCAAGAACTCTGGAAGTTAAGTGGTTTTCTATATATAGTGTGGGTAATGTTTGTGGGAAATAGAAATCTGAATGTCTCTAGCATGCAGGTTACAATACTGAGACAAAAGGCAGGAATGAGGACTTAGAATACCAGGAAAATTAAGAGCCATAGCAGGAGATGACAGTGGAGTTTAGGAGGTACAGAAGGCCCAAGGACATTCAAGAGGTAGAATAGCCTGGGTAAAACATAGGAGAGATGCGGCCATGAGCAGAACTGAGTGACCAGTATGGGTTCACAAGGCTAGGGAGAGATAAGAAAAGCACACCCCAAGAGTTCATCACGATTGAGTGCTGCCAAACCCACTACACAAGGAAAAGAAAACTCATGCCACACTTCTTATCAACCCATCAAGCTCCAGCTTAAAGCTACTCAGGGTTGCTTACTCCCCATTTCACAGCATCCCTGTGCTAAGGATAGAGAACCGAAGTTTCACCCAAATCCACCAGAGGCTCGGTCCCTGCTATACGCTGCAGTGGTGCTTCCTCTCCCCCGCAGCTACCTGCTGCCCTGGCACAGACCCACAGCACAGCAGCCTCCCTTCCTTTCCCTGCCAGGCCTGCCCTGTTCTCTTCATGGCTGCACAGAGCTGACCCGAGATGAGAGGAGCTGAGGAGCTCAGGAGTGTGCGGAGGCCCGAAGGGCGAGGGCTGTGCCAGCCGGCCCCCACCTCACTTCCAGCGCGGTCTCCTCGGCCGGGGAGCGGCGGCGGCAGCCCCCCAGCACCTCGCCGTGAGGGTCCTCACCGGCCGCCTCCATCCGTCCCGCACCACCAGCCTGTTTACCGCGGTCTCTCGGCGACAAGAACGGCGTCTGCTATTAGCGAGTGCAACCCCTGCCGCCAGGCTTAAAACGGACAGCTGATTGGCCGGCGCCTCTGCGCCAACCAACCAATGAGCGGGGTAGGTATTTAAGGGGCCAGCAGGCGTGTGGGGAGGGGTATGTAGGGCTCCTCTCCAAGGCGGGAGATCTGTACAGAGCCATAAGCAACGCTTTCTCTGGTGTAACCAGCCCCTTCCACACAGGCACCTCACCGTTAGTGAGGTAGTTCTGCCTGAGAGTTATTCTGCAGCCCTTGACCCGGGGAGCCGTTGCTGCCGTGCCTAGAAAGCAGGTAGCTCCATCGGGTGTAGGGAGTCTGGCTTGGGGTAGCACCCGTGGCTTCCTTCCCTCAGCCACCCCACAGGTCCTTGCTGTGGCTGTATGCCCGCTGCTCCTGTCCCAGTGGCGTTTGGCCTTTCACTTAGTGAGACGGCTGTACCTGCTCTCTTATTTTGTAGCTTGTTTGTGTTAATTTGTTATTACTTACCTGTAGAGTGGCAGCGTGTGGTTTTCTGATACTGCTGCACACCTACAGCACCATGGAGCCATGATGGAGGGTGGCACTCCTGTCCAGAGGCAGCAGGCCAAGCCTGTACCTTACCTCTTGTCTCCACAGGAGCGCTATATGCCATCCCAAACCATGGTAGGATAAGGAACTGGGCTTATTTTAGCACGGTGCCTTTGAGGGGCTATTGCAGCATGCAGATTTTATAACACTGCTTTAAGTTCCTATGTGCCTGGCTCTGGGCTGTGAGTCAGTAGACTACCTGTGTTCTTAATTGCTAAAAAAACCCTTCAAATTAATTTTTTTGTTTGGTTTTTGTTTGTTTGTTTTGCATGATGCACAAGTTGCTGAATCTTTTCTAAGGGCAGGCACTCATAAGAGTGAGAAATGTCCTCTAACGCAGTTCCTGTAACACTAGGAGAAATTATTTTGTTGACTAAGGACATTGTATGTACAGCTTCTGTTTGCCATGGGCATGACAGGCTTGTGCAATGAATTACCACTCCCTTTCACTGCTGAGTGGCTTATTAATTACATAACCAAACAGCAATGACTTAACAAAAAAATCATGCTGTTCTAATCAAATGTATAACCGTGTCAGGTTCACGGTCACTTCACTAGTGGCCCTCTCAGTGTTTCCCTGCGGGGGAGATCACCGCAGAAAATACTGGTGTTTGACATGATGCCTGAAGCTCAACTCCAGTGACAAAACCAAACAGAGTCCTCGACAGGCAGCATTTCCCCACCGTGCAAGCATAGTTCCACTGAGGAGACTGAAGAAACTCCAGTTCCTCTATTAGCCTTGGGGGTTTGACAGAGCCACGTCCATCACTGGGAGGGCTAGGACTGTCCCTCCTTTTGGTGATGGCTGTCCCAGCCCTCTGGTGCCTACAAACATGCCATTTCTTAGCAATGTACAGCTCTGACCTGAGAGCTGGGTGGAAGTGGAGCCCCAAGATGGGAAGCATTTTACTTCTGGGATTGTAGATCATCTTGGATGCTCTGAAATGCATTAGGAGGAATAGTCTTCCATTTCCACTATTATACTCCAGGAAAAGCTGGTACAAGGAAGGCCCTAGTGCCCTCACCTCAACAAAGAGGGAGCAAAAGGGATGGAGAAGCCTTCCCCGTGCTTTGGTTCTTTCTCTTGCTCTGTGCACATACTGATGCTGTCACAGGTCATGTTTGCAGGAGCAAGCATGAATCCCTCCATGACTGCAAGGTAGTAATTAAATCTGGCATTTGCTGCACTCCCGTATCTGTTAGGTTATCTGCTGTCTTCTGTTTTCATCATGAGGCAGAATAGCTGCAGGAGAGAGAAACCCTCCTTGTTACCCTCAAGGTGGGATTGGATAGGATTTGGAAGGGCAATAGGCGACGCAGCGTTGCTGTAGCGGGAGGAGGCCTGGCCCCGCAGGCCCTGGCCAGGGAGGGAAGTGGAAGGAGGCCGGGCGCCTCGCTGGCTGCGGGAGGCACTGCTTGAAAGAAAACAGGCATACGGGGTGTTCTGCCGTGAATTTCGCTTTTGAATGGGAGTGCCAGGTGGAGCGGGTTGTGCTGCGGTTATAGAGAGGATTAGGAGCAGTTTAAGAGTGTTGGTCAGAGTGAGCGGGCCGGCATCCCCAGTGGGGTGGATGGTCAGCCCAAGGAGGGACCACCTCCCTGCGCGGCGCTCCTCACCCAAACCCAAGCTTTCCTCTCCCCACGGGTGCCAGCAACCGGAGGCTGGGTGCCGCCAGCCCCGGGGCAGGGCGGC
>NW_010229969.1:0-30733 GCF_000690775.1 Eurypyga helias | reverse complement strand
AGCCCAAGAGCCAGAGCCTGAGAGACAGGCCAAGCCCATGAGAGAGAGGTTGCACCCCAACAAGTGAGGGAGACATCAAGAGCCAATGTGACCCCCAGCCCACCCCAAGCTATATGCTGAGCATGACATTTTATATTCTTCTCAGCACAAATCCAAACCAGAGCCTCATACTAGCTACTGTGAGGAAAATTAACTCTATCCCAGCTAAAACCAGCACAAGGAGCCAGCATGTGGCATGGTAGCTGTGGTGTGTTTGGAAAAGAAGCACATTCTCTGCATGGCTGAGGATGTTATTGTACAGTTCCAGCCACAACAGTAATGTCTGGCATGACTTTAAAGACTCTCCTCTGGAATGGTCAGAGACCTCTGTTGCCACTCTAGCACTTTCCTTCTGCTCTTCTTTCCCTTGTGATAGCCATTGCCTGTTTCTCATATTTGAAATGACAAGTCCAATTTTGTCTTGCTGTGAAGCCTTGGGCAGACTCTGCTCATGTCTTGCACCATGGCTCTCTTTCCTATCACTGCTGACCTTCTTCCAGTGTTCCCAAGTCTGCCTGTGGCTGCTCCTGGCTCCTCCACACCAGGTGTCATTCCCCTGCATCACTTCATCTGCCCCTCAACAGTTAATTACAGCAGGCAAGAAAAGGCCTTTGTCTATTCTGGGCAAGATTTAATTTCCACTTTGGTGAATTGTCCCTATAACATTTTTCTAATCCAATCCCATCTCTCTTTCTCAATTCTAAACATCTTCCAACCTGTTGACAGGAAGATTTTGTTTTAGACTTGTCACCAAGTTCTGGAAAAGGATGGAGCCCCTGTGACCATGGGTGTGCCCAACACGGCATGAGGTGCTAAGAAACTTAGAGAGGGAACAAGCTCATAACTGCAGGATGGGCAACAACCCAGTGCTTTGCTACATCTGTCTAGAATGATGGTTTTAGCTAGAGCCGAACTAAATTTTTACTGCCACAAGATGGCAGATGGGAACAAGGCAAGACTACAGAGAGGGGATTTGACAGACCAGTAAATTTACCTTACCTTTGAGTCAAAAAATAGTTATGGACAGTGATTCAGCTACCTTATGGGCCACAATGGGATCTCCATGGCAAACAAGGAATTTTTTTCATTGATGTCAGAGGGAAGCAGTTAACGTCTGGGAGACAGCTGGCATTAAAAGAATAGCATAAAACCAGCTCAGAGACTAATGATGTCAAGATTCAAACTAGCATTCTGGCTTTTATAATGCTGATCTTTGAAAGAGGTACTTGATCTACTCAAAGTTCATAATAGATATGAACTTTAGATTTTCAAGTAGGAGCATGAGTATATAAATGATCCTTTCCTCCCCCCACTTACCAATTTTGTTTTATTACCTCAACTAAATGCACCTGTCAGGGTACTACCCCCTTCCTGATACAGCATGTGGCTTATCATAGGCCTTTCCCTTTTCCACATTTTAATCTAAATAACCAAAAGCCTCAGAAATCTTCCTCTGCTCCATGATGCTGCCCTGTTGGAGGCAGATACTGTTCCCACCAAAGCTGGAGTTTTATTTTATTCAGCCCTGAGCTGCTCTGAGCACCCCGAGAACATGTCCCCTGAGCACACTGCTCTGCGCGGCCCTCGCTGGGGGCTGCCAGGCGCAAAGGCCAGTGCTCTGCTAAGAGGTTGTGACAATCACTAAAAATCTTGGAAGCAATTGGCAAGTCAGTTTTCCAGCCAATGGCTCCGGCTGCATGACTTACAAGGGTTTCTTTGTCTTTTATTTGAGAGGAGGTAGGGGCTCCGTATGGATTTAACATCACTGTGCAATGTAAGCTGCGTACAAATGGAATAATACACTGTGCTTGGCAAGGAGCTAAACAGCACTAGTCTGGCAGCTCTCCAGGGCACAGGCCCACTAAATTACAAGTGGAAATCAAATACAGCAGCTTTTTAATCTCTGCCTGCCTTCTGAAGTGGCCTTGTTAGAGGGCCCACAACTTTGTGCCCACCCTGGGGCAAGAGCAGTGTGCAGAATGGAGAGATGTGCGTGCAGGAGGCAGCTTGCAGACCCT
Source organism: Eurypyga helias (assembly GCF_000690775.1). Classification (NCBI taxonomy): domain Eukaryota; kingdom Metazoa; phylum Chordata; class Aves; order Eurypygiformes; family Eurypygidae; genus Eurypyga; species Eurypyga helias. The sequence continues at coordinate 28,676 of NW_010229969.1, read as the reverse complement.
CAGCTCCCTGCAGCCTCTCGTTCCTTCCATGGAAGGTGTTTCTGCTCTTCAGAGCAGGGTAGACGGGGGCACTGGGGCAGCCCCATCCCTGGGCATCAGGCACCTCCCTGGGGCTGGGCCAAGGCCAGGACATGGGCTGCAGGAAGGCCCGGCTCAGCAGGGCATATGGCTGGGCAGGGCAGGGCTGTGGTGCGGCCTGGGGTGTAGCTCAGGCATTAGAGCCTCAGCTAAAAAGCAGCTGCCAAGAGTCAGGGTGGGCCATGGCTTGGCTTCCCCAGCAGGACGGAGCCTGCCCTCGTCTGCCCCAGCTCTGAGCTGGCCCTGTGCCCCGAAGCCAGACCTGCTGTCCTTGCAATCTTTACAAAATCTGATAGTCTTAGTACTAATTTAGTCCTATTATTTCATTACTGGGGTTGGCTTCCTCTTGGTTTTCAGGTAGCATTTTAAGCTTTTGATTTTACCCAGTAAACCTTAAGTGGTCAAGTGATACCTGTTTGAGGAATTACCAGTGTTGGCATGTGGAAGCTGGCTGGAAAATTGGATCCCACCTTGCAGATTACCTTCACATCTGAAGGCTTGACACTTGTTTTACAAGCTGTGAACCAAACCCAACACCTTTAAGGTGACAGATAGCTAACAAATGGGGTCTTAAATAACTAGCATGAGAGACAGACACCATTTTCCAACCAGTCAGAGTGGAAGTTAGATCAGTCTTTTATGTCCCAGCGGAGTGATCAAAGGTTCACACTGGTGAGCAAGTCTCTCTTCAGCATGCTTAATTGATCTGATCTAATAATTAAATATTCATTAGACCTCTGGTCTCTGCAACATTTTCCTATTCCCCCTTCTGCCTCTTCACTGCACTGGTTCTTTTGCAGTGGCCTCTCAGTTGCAATCTGAACACATCTAAGGGGCCCGTGTAGAGATATTCTTCATGAAGCTGGATACATTCTCAAGGAACATTAAGGATCTGATGGAAGTAATGAAAAACTGTCCACTTTCCTGTAGGAAAAAAGAAAGAATTAAAAATATCTTAAGGATGCTTTGACACGATGCCCTTCAGATTAAGAGTTGGAGAGTGCTGGCAAAATAATCTCTCTTGTCTGTTACCCTGCCTTGGAAGCATCTTAATATTGGTATTGAAACAGCTGTAGTTTCTTGGTATTCTGAACAGGCTCTACTGCCTTATCCCCTTCCTGTGCTGTAGTGAAGAGGTAAGAACGTGGATGAATAAATGCTTTTGTGGAAATGGAGAAGGAAACTGTTTCTGGACAGGTAGGAAATAAAACAGTTTGTTGAAAATTGATTTAGACTTACTAAGTACCAGGGATTAGCAAAAAGTATTGCTTTCCTGCATCTACAGGTGTCCATGAAGAGCTCACTTTTCTGACTATTCTCTTTCATATTTCCTATTCCCTGAATATTTCATGTGGGATTTCTCCACAGGAGCAATGACTCAGTCCATGAAAACCAATAATTCTCTCTCTTACCCTCCTGTGAATGGAAATTTATTTTAGTGTAATTGCGTGATTACAGTCACGGGGGAGAAATGAATGTTTGCCTTTTCAAGTGGAGGATAAGTCAAAGAACCCTCAGAGATGGTGAGTTCCTAAATGAGATTAATGGCATCTCCTAGTTGATCCCCTTGCATCCCAAAGAAAGAACAAACTGTAGGCCACACTGAATGTGCTCTGTCTTCAAGCCAGGATGGTCACTAGACTTTTCAGGTATCACCTCCCAGTGCTCAGACTGACGCCTTTGCTACAACCATGCTCATATACATTAGGGGAAGTATGACCCAAACCCCATTCTCTGGTGGTTTACAGGCAATATGAATTGATACAGAAATTGCAAGAAACTGAAACAGATTAGATATCAGCCTGCAATTGCTTGGCCAAAACCAGGACTACACGACCTTTCTTCTTTGAGGCCCGAATGAAAGTATTTCAAGTGTGGTAGACTTAAAAATCATCTATACATATATGTGCATGTGTGTATATATGTATATGCATATGTACATGTATATATACATACACATACACACATATGTGTATATATATGCACACATGACAGGAGTCACATGAAATAACCTTCTGTTCCAGTATACATATATAATGCTTATAATATACATATTGTAACTGTATGGGTATAAATCCATATGTTATTGTGAGAATCACAGTAACATGTATAACTTTATGTACATACATACACACACATGCACTTTTTACATGCATGCATATTTATATGTATACATAGATATAGGTATAGTAGTCATAGATGATATGTATTCATACAGGTACCGATGTTATTTATGTGATTCCAAAAATGGTAGCATTTTATAATCATAGGCTATTCTATAGCCATAATTAATCTCTGTTGCCTAGAGACTGATGTCTAGAGGGAAAGCACACCACTCTTTTAGTTAGTTTCTATCTGTCTGTCTGTGAGAGAGACGCCCAGTAGTGAGGCAGAGATCCTGATTTCTGAGACCCCACATAACCTGCAAACCAGATAGTGAATATTGAAGTGTGAATAGTAGTAATCCCATGCACTGTACTGTAAACAGGATTTTTGATGGCACTACTATAGACTCCTGCTGATAGCAGTTACAATCTACTCAAATTTAAACAAATATGATGTGCAATGACAGATTTCTTCTGGGAAAAGTTATGCAATTGCATCAGTCCTGAAGAGGCCAGGCATTGTCATTTCAGGTCATCATGTCCACCTTACTTAGTGCAAAAACTTACAGAATCATAGAAAGGTTTGGGTTGGAAGGGACCTTAAAGATCATCTAGTTCCAACCCCCCTGCCATGGACAGGGACACCTTCCACCAGACCAGGTTGCTCAAAGCCTCATCCAGCCGGGCCTTGAAGACGGCCAGGGATGGGGCATCCACAGCTTCTCTGGGCAACCTGTTCCCATGCTTCACCACCCTCTCCATGAAGAACTTTTTCCTGATATCTAATCTAAACCTCCCCACTTTCAATTTAAACCTGTTTCCCCTTGTCCTATCACTACAGGCCCTTCCTGTCCTCCTGTTAACTTTTTAAATACCAAAACTATAGCTAAAATCATCCCACAGGAGAGCTGATAGAGAATCAAGTTCATGGCTTTTCAACAGCAATCACTTCCAGCACTTCAGATTTCCTGCTAAGAAAAGAAAATGGAATTTTCTAGGAAAAAAAATATCCTAGGTAATTTTCCTGAAGAAAGATGACTATGAACTTCTCTGCTACTTTTCTCCTTGTAGTAGGTTTTGAATCTAAAAGTTAATTTCAATCATATTTAATGAATTCTTCCAGTCCCAAAACCTTGATGAAGAATGATGGCAGGGAAAGCATAGAGATAAAATTGGTGTATCTGGTGAGATAAAGGCTTAAGTCTGAACTCAACTGACATTTCTTTTGTGGTTTGCGGGTTAGTCATTCGGGATGTTCACATGGCAGGTCAGTCTCCATAGGTGTAGCTGGGATCAGCTGGGAGTTGTCAGAAAGAGGAGAATTGTGAGAGTATGGATGTGGGGAAAATGCAGATAAATGTCACCTTTTTAAAAAAGAAAAAATCTGTCAGAAAGCAGGCTTCATTAGCTACAAATAATCAAAGAACAGTGTTTCTGTGTGTGATTAACTAGAAGATTTTATTCACTTGCCGACCCATCAGTGCCCTTTGCAGCATTAAACTGAAGTACTGGACAGAGCTCCAGCTTTAGCCTTAGGGAGCACTCAGGGAGTCTGTTTTGCCAAACACGGGACAGGCTATCATGTTACTTCTGTAGTTAGCCACTCTAAGTGCACAGTATCTGTTGTGATGCTTTCACATTCTCTTACAGCTTCAATTCTATCAGGTGCTTCTGCACTCTGAAGTCTTACAGCAATGCCTTTAGAAAAAGAGATGACTTCTGATGACTAGCATCAGAAAAAGAGATAACTTCTGATGACTAGCTTCTGATGACTAGCATCATCTGGAACACCTTAATGGATATTCCTCAATCAATTACACTTAGATAGTCAAGTTAATAATTTACAATGGAAGTATCCTTGCACCTTTTTTTTACACTATCTAGCAGAAGCTAGTTTTTGGTGATATAAAAATGCCAGGGTCAGATATAGGTATAATTATTTGGGGTTGGAACAATTATAGCTGACAAGTGTTAGCCTATATAGCAAGTGATGTTAGCAGAAAGACTCCATATAACATTACTTAAGCCCTAAAATGGTGGAAACTGTGCACAGTCAGTGGAGATCTTGCTAGTTGTCTGCAAAGAGGTTGTTGCAGTGATGCCAGAGCTGTCCCAGCTTGTCATTTAGAGTAAGATTAAGACATCTAAGTATTGACATCAGGACAATTGCTCCTATTAAAAGGTACAGAACATACCTAGTAACATAAGAAAGACAATTTGTCATAATTAATCTGATACCATCTTTTTCACATTAGGGTGTTTAGCACCACAGACGACTTCTATACTAGCAGATCATGCAGGCCAAAATTTACCCTTTGGTTGTGAGGGCAAGCAGCATTGTATATTCCGTATCTGTTCACCTAAATGATCTTCTCCCCCAGTAACAGTATAGCCTGGTCTATACAGCCTGCTGGGGAGAGTTTGTGTCTCATGCTATCCCCTGAAGCATGCTCAGGCATTTCTTTACTGGTAGCATGCTAGTTGGGGGTTCGCCAAAGCATGTAGGGCACATGCTAACGGTTAAAGAATACAAATAATCCAATAATCCAGTGAGGCTTTTGCATTGCTAAGTTTAGTAATATACACATAGTAGCTGGTTTTGTCTAGGCTCACCACTTAAACATCAACCATGTGATCAAACATCTGGAAGATTGAAGCTTCATTAAGTTGACTAATATACAGTTAGATGCTGCAGTGTGTAAGGAAAACTAAGTAGTAGGAACAGTCCAGATGTTGGCTAACCAGCTGAATCAAAAGAGCCATGATACTATTAAGAATCTTAAAATTCCAGGGTAAACCTTCAGCCTGAAGCACAGAACGGTCTGTGTTCCATTACCCACCATCTTTCGAGAGCACGTGTAAGCACGTCATCGTTGTCGCATGACGGGTATGCATTTGGTCACACGGTGAACATGTGTGTAGCTGCTAGGTCGCCAGATGAAGTGCACATTTCTGACATGCCAGGGGCACTTCTCTTCATCTGCTTGTAGGCTGGTCCTGAGAAGCCACTGGGCCAGCTGTGTGCCAGAGGATTGCAAAATGGAGTTATGTCTTAATAATGTCATAAGGTTGAATTGCATTCAGCCATGTCATAGGTTGGAATAATGCCAAAACAGATACGTTGGATATGTTCAGTTGTGTGACAAGGGGGGTGCGATTAAGTGTAGTCCTTAAGTGCTCATATAAATGTCTGTAGTGTTTACTGAAGGGAAGGATTCCTACCACCATTTTATTTGGGCAGTTTGGACTTTGTACAGAGCAGAGAGTGCCTATTGGACTTTGTACAGAGCAGAGAGCTGCACAATGGCTAACACAGAAAATAGGGGCTAATCTAAGAAAAAGCTTTTATGCATTTCAGTAATTACAAATAAGCAGATAATGACACAAGATAGACTGTCATATATTGACGCAATTTCTTTAGGAGAAAATATTTTGTGAATGCTGTTTGCTAGGTTTCATGCAAAGAACAAAAGACAAGTTTATTCAAAGACTGTAAAGGTTTGGTGTGACCCTGGAATCAAGGAAAAATTCCCTCTGCAAGAAATGAGGCAACTGTGCTCTGAAGGGAAAACAATTCTAATGAGAAAGGTAGTTTGAAGGGCCTGCTTAGTTCACAGTATTAGTTGAATGAGTTAGGAGCATAGGGAGATAACACATTATCTGAGCCGCTGTCACAGATGTGGATCTTTGTGCAGTGAGAACACTTTAACTGGTAACACACAAATACAGGGGTGACAGCAAGTGCTTAGAGTCTTGTTTAATTGAGCAAGAGGAGGAATGCACCTCTCATACATTTGTGGGGTACTGCAAGGTCAAATCTAGTTTCTCTAAGTGGAGTATGTTTACTAACAGCGGGTATTTTTCAAGGATGAAGTATTCAGAAGGATAAAGTTCAAAATATTGATGCCATTCTTAGTACACATTTCAGTTAACCCAATATGAGACTCATTAATGAGATGTACAGTACTTTTTTAGTAACCAGCCTTGCGGGAACTGAGGGGGGAAGCCACATCCTTAACAACTTACCACTCAAGAGCTATCTCTAATTACATGCATCAGAACTCCAGAACATTTCTATTTCAAATGTGTAATTAATTTGCGTACTAAAAATAATTCAGGTCCTGAAAGTGTCTTAAAGCTTAATTATTGAGAGACTCTTTCAAAAATATGAGATTCAGGAAACAGACAAAGCTAGATCAGGACAGTATTATCATGAGAAAATTCAGTGAGATTTGTGTTGAACAATGAAACATCTGGGAAGAAAACGCCTGTTATAGTAAGGCTATGCATTCCCATATTGTTGACATTTGTATTACTGTAGGGAAGAAACAAACGTTAAACTTCACAAGGCAAGGACTTATCAGGACTTTTCTACTGAAAACTGGTATGAATATCTGAATATTTCCAGCCCTATGTATTTTCCTTGAATGGCAGTTGGGGTCTGTGGTTCGTTGCGTGACATCCTTTGTACACCTCACAGTCACACTAATAGCAACTTCATATTAAACCAGAGACAGATTATTCTGATGGATAATACTAGTGCTTTCTTTGAATTACTTCTCATGTTGTGGTTTTCACCAGCTGAGCTGTGTCCCTTATTTCCAAAAGGATCATTGTATTGGCTTTATCCTCCAAAATCACTTGGCTGATGTCTGGAGGGATGCTCCTATGCAAAGGAAGCACCAGGAAGATAAGCTCAAATGACATCTGGACATAGAACCAGGGGAACAGAGAGAATAACTGGGTTTCTCATACTGTTCTGTGTTTCTGCACATTAACTCCAGACATTGCTCCTGGTGGCACTTAAAAGAATATTTCCGCTCTGTGCTGGGCAGGGTTAAAAGAAACCCTGTTGTAATAAGAAAGCGGAGAAAGTAACTCAGAAGTTTTGTGGGAGAAAACCTATGTACTCCTCACCCCATTTTACCTGTGATCTTTTCACTCTTTCTCAGGAATGGTGCAGTTAAGATTTGCAAGGTCTTAGGCTGAGTCTTTAAAGCATTTTTCCTTACAAGATTCCTGTTATTAACTAATGACATTATTGCTTGTATTGCTTTGGTGCTGAGACCTTTATACGAATAGATGTTATGAATAAGGTAATTTCTGCTGAGGTCAAGATCAAGAAACATCTTTACCTCTGAATTTAAGAATAAAGTTATGTCTGATTAAAGTGAACTTCTGAAGAAAACACGTAGATTTTAACATTTACACAGGACATAATAAACATTGATGTTCTGCAGGGAGTGCCATGCTCATATACCTCAGTACAACCCCATCAGCCCTCTCTGGGACATTTTCCATAAACCCTAGCTTGGAGCTCAGTGGTTAATTTTTATTGAGATCTGCTGGGTAATGTTGTTGAAGTCTGTTCAGTAGGAAGCAGAATGCCAGCTCCTCTTATTCTGGGCCAGTCAGATGCTGAACATCCCCTCTGAATTGAAAACTGAGCAGCATACAGCAGCTGCTCACTGAAGGACAGGGAAAACAATAAATACAGTGTCCCACTAGAATTGAAAATCTAGAATTGAGGAGAATCTTGAATGCACTGTATACTCTTTTTTCAGATCTGGGCAGTAACGGATCACATGAGGAACCTTGCTGCAGGGTAACCTTAAAAACTGTAAGTTGATAATTAAAAACAATAGAAGCATAAACATGCAATATCATTGATCAGATGGTAAAGATTACTGTGTTACTTGACTGGCTTCAGAAACAGGCTACTGAGAGTAGGCTATTTCTACGGTGCTAAACAGCATGCAAAAATCTCTGTGGAAGTAGATCAGCTACCTTTGTTCTAGCTCTCAGTGTTGTTAACCTTTGGGGGGGAGCACATAGCATCTCCTTATGCCTCCTCAAATCCAATCAATTAGCGCCATTTAATTCAACTACAAAGTGGATCAGAGCAGCAAACAACAGAATAATCATGTTATTGCACTGAGAAGATTCTTGTTATCTTCTCAGTGAGCAAAGTTGAGTTTCATATCTTTTCCCTAAACATATTCAGCTGCAACTGTTTAAGTGTTTTGAACACTGCCATTTAAAATCTTCAAGTCCTTGGTAAGAACAACTGTCCCATTAATAATGTTCTTGAGGACTTCTAGGGAGAAATGAGTGAATAATTGTATGCGTCTAAACTGGGGGAAAATATTTTCACATTAGCTTTTGGAATATTGTTTCCCTTTGATAAAATAAACAAATAGCTATGAATTGGACACATTTTACTCAACCAAAAATGAAAAATTTTCCTTCCTTTTGAGCTTCCTTTTTTCTTATTTAGATAATAAGCTTGTCTTTGTTTTAATTAAATTTCATTAAGAAACGAACTTACTAAAGTTTTATTATCACGGTTTTCTCTTCTGGTTTTCTAGTAGAAAAGAATTATTGTAAATTCACAAAGAGTTTAAGATTACCTGAATAGACTTTCTGGTTTTCATCAGAAAAAAGTTGTCCAGATCTATCCTTGTATCACAGTTGTTCATATTACCACTTGTGAAAAATAATTGTATTTGATTTATTTTTCTGTAATGTGTGAAGAATTATTGCAAATTACTAGATTTTTTCTGCCTGAAATGGTTATAGTACTATTCTCCCTCCTGCCTAAGACATAATCAGCAAATTACAGCAGGAAGTACTCTAAAGGTCAAAGCTGTGTATGTAGCTTATTGTCACTGTTCTGAAAAACCTAGCTTTTAATTCTCTCAGAAAAAAAGGGCATATAATCAAGAGAAACACATACAGCATGAAGCTATTTCTTTGCTTATAACAGTGAAGGTGTTAAAGTCGCATATGCTCAGTTTGTTTCTGATGCCTTGTCGGATTATGTCCTTTTCATCGTCTCCAGAGATGGAGTGTTTCTCCTAAGCTTTTCTTTCATGGTTGTCAGTTTGAGGAATATTATTCATGTGAGTAAGTGCTGCATCTGCTGCCTGTATAATTTTGGGATATTCCCTGTTGATAAAGAATTTTTGTATAATTAGCCATTTAATAGAAAGCTGAAATCAACAGCCTTATTTCCTATTCTGATTTGCTGGAACCAATATGGGGTGAATAGCTCTTGTCTTTCCTTTAAGATAAAAGGCTCAGCCAGGCAACCACAAATGTCCCTGGAAGTTTGGAACAAAAAAAAAAACCCTTTGTCAGAAGGACACTGTCTTCATGACCAGCTCACTAAATAACAGTGAGGTGCATGTGGCAACTTTTAATGCCTTTCTCAGCTGCTTGGGTGTAATCCTCTGGAGAAAGGAGCATGTGTGTACAGTTCTTGGTCCGAGGTGGGCACTACTGTTTGAAGGCTAGAACTGCAGAGAACTTGGGAGCTAAACAGCTGATGTTGCAGTTGTGCGCCTCAGTCATACAGTGTGGGTCCCCGTGTTAGGTGTGCATACTCTGCTTACAGCAAACAGGGAGAAAGAATGATCTGTCTGTGGGTCTAAAAGAAAAACTGTATTGATCAGGCAGATGCCTGAAATCAGTCTATGGGTGGTGTACAGTATAGCCCAAGTCTGTCTTAAGTCCAGCTCTCCTCTGATGCATATGTACCCCATTTAGTAGAAGAGATGTCATCCTTCCCTCAGGTTTAACTGGACGTCTCTGCTGAAAGTAGCTTTCTGGAGCTTTAAAAGAAAGAAGCAGATATCCATCTTGTAAACTATAATGTAGACTGGTGGTTAAAACGTAGATTTAGGAAATGGAAGATGTTTACCTAATCAAGAACTTATGCATAGAGGCTGTTTTCCCAAGGCAGCCAGGACAGAAGCAGAAACACCAGGTCCACTAGGCCCAGAGGAATTATGTGGAAAGGATGACAATTCTGAAGACTAGTTTTAGGGCATTCATGTGCATTATGCACATTTAGACCTATATATCTCATTAGTAATGGAAATAGTATTGAGAACTCCTCCATCACAAGCGTGTTCTTCGATGAGTGGGCAACAGTCAGTCTTTTGCTATGTATTTGACCCAGTGACTCATGGCCACATCTCTGCACAGTGGCATACTTTGGGCAAATACGGTATCTAGGAGTTTAGCAAGACAGCGGAGTTTAAAATTAGAATTTTGGTCATCCAAGGCCAACTTTGAGTGTGTAAATCCCCTGTCTTACCAAATACCTGGGCTACACAGACCTCACAGCATGAATTAAAAATCCCACACTGCTTGTGTTGTGCTCATGTTCATACAAGGACTTGGAAAGTTCCACTCCAAAATCCTGTTCCAGATCACCTAAAAGAAAAAAAATTAATAGGCAATATGCTTACATTTAGTCTAGCTTGTGAAAACAATTACAAAAGCTGTCCATACAAAGCAGAGCAAAGTACCTGGTTTTTACATAGATTAAGTTTATAAGGCGTTATATCCTCACTGAAATAAAAATGAGATAGAGAAAGCTGATGTTTTTCTGACTGGGAATACATACTTATGAGAAAATATCAAAAGGAAAAACACTCAAATCAATAAGTAACTTGGTTGTGAAGAATCACTCAAACCCACTAGATTTCAGCAATTCACTCTTGGTGTATTTTGTTAATACTATTTTATTATCTTTCATCTAGAGGGAAAATAAATACTCTTGTAAGGTAGGAACTCCTGAAGGATATTGTCATATTCTGCTTTCCTATAGCAAGGTTACTTTTATATGGATCTTTGATTTTCTTCAGTTTCTGAATCTGATTTCTACATAGGTACATTAAACAGGAGTGTTTAGTGTAAATATGTCTGAGCTGTTTTGGCGTCTTTTTGTTCAGAGGCTGGTAGGGTGTTTTTTAATCTACTTCTCTGAAGTCTTCAGTAACCATAAAAAGGATAGCTGGATTTCTTTTCCACAAGCTCTGTAGTAAAAAAAGAGCTCTTACCAGGTACAGTCTTCTTAACAATGTGAATGGAAAATAAATTTAACCATTGCTGTGAGGATTAAGAGGATGGTTTTTAGGCAGGGTATAAATTGAATTCCTTCCTCATATTTCTAGTGAAGAACTCTGACATATGGTTGTTATTTGAAGTGTAGGTCACAGCTCCACTACTGTCAAGCCCTTACTTGCACCCAAAACCTACGTCCGCTATTCTAGAGAGGCATGTGGGCCATGAGGCATAGTCTGCCACAGACATCCTCAAACTATGAATCACAGAATCACAGAATCATAGAATCATAGAATCATAGAATGGTTTGGGTTGGAAGGGACCTTAAAGATCATCTAGTTCCACCCCCCCTGCCATGGACAGGGACCCCTTCCACTAGACCAGGTTGCTCAAAGCCTCATCCAGCCTGACCTTGAAGACATCCAGGGATGGGGCATCCACAGCTTCTCTGGGCAACCTGTTCCAGTGCCTCACCACCCTCTCCATGAAGAACTTCTTCCTGATATCTAATCTAAACCTCCCCACTTTCAATTTAGACCCATTCCCCCTTGTCCTGTCACTACAGGCCCTTGTAAAAAGTCCCACCCAGCTTTCCTGTAGGTCTCCTTAAGTACTGGAAGGCTGCAATAAGGTCTCCCCAGAGCTTTCTCTAAGGTGATGGATTCCTCACTGAGGCATGTGCTGGGGCCTCTCACAGACGTTTCCTAAATTCTTTAAGCCTATGTTCTTATCAGCTTAAATGTAAATTGGAAGTTGACTACATGATGGAAGAAGTAATAAGAAACAAAAAAAACAAGAGCAAAAATATTTTTATTCACAGTACAAATACACATAATTGTGATTCCTGGACCCCACAAAAAGTCTCCATCTGAAAGACATAAAATACAATGTGTGCTCCTGTGCTTGAAATAAATTTGATCTAACTGTGGTATGGTAGAGACTAAGAGAGTTTATATAGTCCATTTCCAGGGGAAATGTAAAAGAAGAAGCGTTTTTGTGGAAAAAAAGAAAAGGCTCAAATTCTAGAGAGAGTTCTTCAGTTGCTGCTTTGTAGTTGGTATGGTACAGAAATTACCAAGCACATGAATGCTTGCTTTAAAGATCAGAGGGATGATGGTCAGAACTGAATGCATAAAGGTGATAAACTAGAAAAGCAAAGACAGCCTGATTAAGCAGTACACTTAAACTTCTAAGAACATGTATAGACATTTAAAATTGCTGTGATAAAACATACAGCATTAACAGCCATTTTCTAACTCACTATCCAGCAAGAAAAGACTGTCTTAAAATTCATTGGGGTGATTTTGATGTAGTATGTGCAGCTGTGTTGGTTTTACTGGAATGCTCGGATTAATCAAGGAGAAGGCTGTAAGCAAACCATCAGATTCTCCTTGCAGGAACTGTACCAGAAATGAAAGAATCCTTTAAAAGTTTGGATTACCAGTGGCAAACCCATTAGATAGTGACATACTGCAGGCAAAGTTACCAGTAGCACTGTCCTTTCACTAACTCAGATACAATAAAATAGCGGTCTTCATCCCACTGCACACAGGAATTGCTTAAAGTTTCCCATAAAAGACAAGAATATCAGGATTGAATTTGGCCAGTATAAAAAAAAAAAATTATAAAAGAAATCTCTGTCTAATCAAGAGTGAAAAGTATACAGCTCCTTATCAAAAAATCCTGATAATAGACATAAAATATTGAGTGCATTGCATTTAATATGATATTAGGAAACGTTGCAGTGACAGTTGAAAACTACTGGCCCAAATGGATGCTGGGAAAAATAATAGATAGCTGGAGAGATCAAGGCTGAACTTAATTAACCTGAAAATAGAGCAAAAACTAGGACACTATTCTTATTCATTAAAAGTAACACTGCAAACATATCAAGATGCACCTATAGACATTTTGAGTGAAGATAAATTGACTTTGTTATGGCAACTAACAGTATTTACCTTTTCTTACAGAAGCTCCATTGTTAGTTCAGTGATTAATGACTTGGATGACAATGCTCATACTGTTTAATGTATTTCAGGGCCTGGATGTCTCACCTGTATGTATACATCTAGTCGGATATTTTAACAAAACTTCTCTTTGACATAATATACAGTAGCAAAATGAGAAAAAACGTGCATTAACTAGTAAGCATGAGTCAACCAACAAACTTCAGAGAAAAAATTTGAGTGTAGAGAAGCTGGTACAAGCTGAAATCTATTGTCAGGCCATGAGGAAGGGCTCTGACACGTAGGCAATGTGTATACTAATGAAACCAGAACGATGATGTTATTCTCTTCTTCTCATGACAAGTAGGATCATACATTTTATTTCAATATATCCAAATTCCTTCTCCCCCCAGAACAGGATAGCTGGTTCTTAGTGCCTCCTGGGAACGGTTTCTGGCTTTCGCAAACTCCTAAATCACCCCAGGTGTTGTCTGGGACAGTGCTAAGAGGACAGACAGAAAACATGCCAAGGATGGTGCTGTTAGTATGGATGAACTCTGTGCTTATGTGAGAAACTTTGCCCTGGCTCTTTAGGTAGACCAGTTAAAGAAGATAACTACTGAGATAAGCCCAGCCAATGAAGCAAGCTGACAGATACAATCCAGCAATATTTCAGGGGTTTCTTCTGTATATGACTGAAGCAGAGGTCTTATCAGACCTAAGGTATACAGAAATGAGGGTAAAAGTGTAGATCAATTTATAAAAGAATGAATTCAAATAAAAAACAGCAACACAATAAAATCCCAACACTGCATGTGTGTGAATTTGCAGTGTGAAGTTTCTCCAGATTTCCAGCTTGGATACCATCCTAGTTCCTGTACAATATAAAAATATTCCCTTAATTTATGTTTTCCCCTAGGATGTGGTTTAAAGACAGAGTAACAGGAGACCTGCATTCAGTGCTTCAGGTTAAGGGACATGATCTGAAGCCCATGCTGGATGGCTTGAGTAAGGCCTGGTAGTATTGCACTGAGTATTTCTCCTTGCAAGTCAGGAGGTTTTGGTTTCTGTAAGCATAGAAGCTTACAGAAAAGCTTACAAAGCAAACACAAGCTCTACTTGTGTAAGGAATCCCGGTGCTCTTTCACAGAAACTGTGAGCTCCACAGCACACTATTAGGAAAATGGAATATTATTGAATGAATATTATCCCTTTTTTTGAGAACTACAGATGCATAGAAATATACAACAACAAAACATTATTACATCTTTCATATCCAGAATCTACCTCACATTTACTGAGGTTAGATGAGTAATGTTTCCAACCTAATTAACCAACTAGCCTATATAGTAAGTTAACTCCCTCTGAGATTAACCTGAAAAATAGCAGACTGTTGCCTATTGCAATTATAGAAAAGAACAGAGGATATGATTCGTAGACATGAATGAGTTATTGCCTGTCACTCAAAATTACGCATGAAGAAAACAATGTGTAAGAAAGTGAAAATAACCAACTGCAAACGGAATTATTTCTATTTTTTTTTTCCCCATCAACCATGAAAAGAAGACTATGTCTTTTAGGCTTTTTTATTCAACTTTGCATGTGTTCAGAGTAATCCATGGATAATTATACTATCATTTATGAAGATTGTTTTCTCTGGTATTGATTGCAAAGCGCTTTTTTTTTTTTTTCCCCCCAGCAACATTTCTGTCAAGTGATTGCTGTGGCAGAACCAAGAGAATAATAGCAAAAGTTCATCTGAAGGTCAGCTGTCAACACATATTGTTCTTTTTCAGTCATGCTTTATTGCAAGTCTTCTAGTTTGACATCATTTGACCACCATTAACCCCGGATCTATGCACTGCCATGGTTACACAATCACAGTTCAAATGTGCATTCTGGGACTAACAAGATGCCTCGGTTATGCCTCAATCATGCTGCCATGTATAGCAGACTGCATATGTCCACCCAGTCCTTTTCTGGTCTAGGGACTAAGGAACACCAGCTGGTTTGCACTTTGGGGTGCTTTGGGCAGCTCCCTGAAGGCAGAAGTGATGTGTAGAGGTGGGCAATCTGTTTCCTAAATCAGCCACCACACCGGAGCCAGACACATTGAATATTTAATGTCAGACAAAGGCAGGCCGCCTTCTGCATTTCAGCACAGAGGGAGTGGTGTGCCCTTTTCATCTCCTACCTGAGCAAGTACGGCATCAGCAGCTGAGACCTATATCTGCTGTGATTCCACTTCGATGGTACAGCTTGTGGCACAACTCAGTCTCCTGCTTCTCACGGGCTGCAGACCACACATGGCAGAGGTGGAGGTGATCTTAGCACAGGCTAAACCATTGATGTTGATAGGAAATCCTCAGTATTGACTCCAGTGACCAGAAGCCTGCTTCATATGATCACTTGGTTCATGAGGAAACTGCTGATTATGCTAGTAGTTTGGGAGTGGGGTGCCTGCTGGAAGGGGACATTCAGGCTGGGAAGGAGTTAATGGTTAATAGTGGAAGTGTGTGAACTCACTCCTAGTTTGGTATGGTGGACAACGAACATGAGGATGACAAAGAGTTTGAGGAAGGCTATTAGACACGAGGGAGATGGCTTCTCTGACTCCTATCACAGTCATCAATCTCCTTTGGGTTACAAAGATTTATGAAGTAACACCCAGCCGGGTGAATACATGATGTGTCATATTGAGCTTTGCTCCATGAGCTGCCCCTTTCATATAGACACTACTTAGGGGATGCACTTCCTAATCAGTAAGGCAGATTGCTCTGCAGGGTTGCAGACCGTGGTAGGTAACCAAGGTCCGGTCTTCAGTGGCAACCCTGCCTGCAGATAGGTCTGACAAGCCTACCTGCAAAGCACTGGTGTCTGTATGGAGAATATCAAGGCTCAGTACAGCTGTGAAAAGCAAAGGATTCCGTGTTGCTCTCAAAGCATATCTAATGTAGAAGTTATTTTTTTCCCCAGTGAACTAGTTCATAAATCAATGAAAATTTTCTCAGCTAACTCCACGGTGAAGTTATACTGACCTTCCTTTGTAAGTACGCAGAGACATTCAGCATTTCATGGCAAGGCTGAGATTTTCCATTCTTTTTATATGCCCTGCAGGTGAGTGTCAGTCTGAATGAAGTCGTATCTTCATGGATGAGATCAAATGCCCAAGTAATTACTGGGCGATTGGAAAGCTAATTTCTCGATAATTTTGGAGGTCACCTAATTAGGCAGCAACAGACTGTAGGTGACCAGAAATATCTGATGTTTCATCCTGATTTGATATCTTAAAAAACACTGAGCTAATTTCAGTACAGAGAATGGAGTTAAGGTGGGAAGGACATAGGAACTGTCCTGTCTGATTTTCCTTTTGTATTTTTTAATTTCTAGTTACTGAAACTACTTGAGATCAAAGGAAGGGGGTAACTTCTTAAGCTGTCCCCCTGAACTGAGATTTGATGATACAGGAAACTCATCTACAGGCTTCCTAGCACTCAGTCCAAAATGACAGGTTCATATGACACAGAACATTAATCTGCAAAAAAATGACAGTTCTAAGCTGCTTTTATGAAAGCATTTTAGTAATTTCATGTCACTATGGCTAAGTTGGTGCTTGTTCCACTGCTGCAGCTTCACACTAAGGAACATGATTGCCCTCTAAAAGCCTTGATACCTGTCAGATGCTGTCTAAAAATAGCTGTTATTGATCAGGTACTTAGTGGCTTGTCCCATCACACATACCTTTTTCCAAGGGTGTTCTGTGAGATCAAGCTGAGTAATTCCTCTACCAAAGATGCCTGAAGAGCAGATACTGCATTTGGAAGTTGATTATCTATTTTCAGAATTCGATTCTTTTAATTTACATTCCAGGATGGGATTAAGGTGGGAACCTGAAGTGTGAAAATGCTGTTCCTCTATTTTCAAGGTAACTAGTTATTTCTGTTTCAGATCAAATCCAGAGCATAAAATTAAAGAACCTCTTTTCATGAAACAAAATGAAGACCTGACTTAGGCATCTTCAGGTAGAACATTGATGCATTTTTTTCTAAACCAATACAAATATTTTTAGAGGTATTACTTAGTACTTCAACTCTTCTCAAATATGCAGATAATGCACCATGAGTCTGGACCTTCCAATCAGTGGCAAACCTGTCATTTATTTCAGAATTTATTACTTCAGCCTTTATCTGATTATCCAGGATGAAGAGCAAACACAGACACACACACACGGAGTCCTAAACTGTGTATGGTTTATGGTTCCCTTCTCCACAGACAACTGTAATTAAGCTTTGTGGTTTTAGGTATTTATTCTGAGCTCAGGTCTTTAACCTGTGACAAAGATTCCACAAGGCTCACTTTCTGGATATTTTACAAATGGATATTTTACAGGTAGATATTTTACAAATGCTTACTTAAATTAATAGAGCTAGGTATCAATTTTCATCCCCTAGGTCTTCTATGTAATTTTTTGAGAAGCACTTCTCAGACTACAGAATGACCTTAGATTTTATCTTTTTTATTTTGTTGTTGTTGTTTGTTTGTTTTTCTTTTGTTATTAAAAGAACGTAAACAAGTCATAGAATCATAGAATGGTTAGGATTGGAAGGGACCTTAAAGATCATCTAGTTCCAACCCCCCTGCCATGGGCAGGGACACCTTCCACTAGACCAGGTTGCTCAAAGCCTCATCCAGCCTGGCCTTGAACACTTCCAGGGATGGGGCATCCACAGCTTCTCTGGGCAACCTGTTCCAGTGCCTCACCACCCTCTCCATGAAGAATTTCTTCCTGATATCTACTCTAAACCTCCCTGTTTTCAATTTGTACCCATTACCCCTTGTTACCCGTTACCCAATTAACTCAGACTATTTCTAACCCTCACATAGCAGACAGCAAATGAATTCCATCTGTTGCACCTGAGGATTTGTAGATTTCACACATGCCACTTTGGGTTTGAAAAGAGCAAATTGTGTTTGCATTCTCAGACATGAGAATTTAACATTTACAAGACTGGTAGGTGTGCATTTACAGACAAGCAGGTAGCATCACTCTCCACTGTTTCCTGTAAAAGTACTTTTTGTATTTAAATTGCATCAGAAGTAATGAAAATAAATGAACAAAGAGATAAATCAATATCAAATGATAAATGAAAGTCTGTAGAAAAGAACATCAACACGGTTAAGAGAGCAAATGTTACAGGGATGCCTTGTGATTTTTGGTCAACTGGCTATTAATTTTCCTGTGTCCTTCATGCTGGGACATGCAAGGAGTCTACGTTGCTGATAGTACCATGTAAACATTTCATTGCTAGCAGTCCTGAATAGCCCTTTTTGATTCATTGGAATAAGTATGATAATTTATGAACAACACAGAATGGAATCTCTAAAAATTTAAAGTACTCGCTGTTTACTTTTGGCATAGGTAAAACACTAACCATTTACACAAGTGAATTTCCCAGCTAAAAAGAATGCTGCTCATGGGAGCACTCTGACTTGAGCACTGTGGAAATGTGCACTGCATTTCCACACATGCTTTCTTAGGGTAGTGTAAAACAATTGTCTCAGGCTAGCAAAAACGGCTCTAGATAACTGATACCTCACTACAGTGATTTTTACAACAAGAACAGTAATTCAGGTTCAGGAAAAGTAGCAGGCTAGGTCTTTTTTCTGTAAGGACAGAGGGTAAAATCAGGATTTAAGATAAACTTCCCTAGCGAAGATTTTACCATTTCTCATCTGCATTGCCTTCTCTGCTCTTTCTCTCCTTATAGTTTTCCCCATCCTCTTCCATTCCCTTTGTCTTCACTTATACATGGCTACCTCCCTGTGCTACTTACTGATGGATAGATAGAATTTAAAGCCATGATTTTTTCATTTGGTCCCAAGTACTAAAAATAGATTTTATATCTTTTGAGCCATTTAGGTCTCTTGATGTATATTTTATGACTGTTGTTGAGAGTATCCATCTCCAAGGGTAACATCCAAAGGCTTCTAATCAAACATTCATGCCACCAAATGCTGTCTTTGATACAGCAATTTTTATGTTCTGAAAATAAAATTAGCAATATTCTTTAAGGAATTCAAGGTTTTTAATTTTTTGTGAGGAGAAATTCTCATAAATAGTGAAAATTAACAATTTGAGTTTCTTGCCCTTGTTCTCCATTGGCCTTTATTACATTATTACATTATATAAACCTGTCTGTTTACCACACTCATCCACTACCGCTGAGGGTCTGAAAGAATGCACGTCTCTTTGTACTGATCAGGAGTGGCAGTGCAGTAGGTGACTTGCTCATCGAACCAAACCAGTCTGCATACACAAAATGTTACATTGTCTACAATAAGGGCAAATAAATTGTTATTTTCTTACAATGAAGCCAGACGCAATGCCAAAAGTAACATCTTTTTTTTCTAAGAAGACCTACTCATTAAGTTTATGTTTCCATTGCAGATATGAGCTCCCCTTGATGGATCCATTAATTTCCCTAAGCCTGTTTTTATGTACCTGGCTTGTATTACTTTAGGGTACTACAATAGCAACCTTTGGGATAATGCAATACCTATAAATTTTACCATTTCCTATCTCTAGCTGCATTATCCCTCTTCTAGAAATCAGTATTGTTATTTCAAGTAACTTGATCAAAAATCCACCATACTGTTTTTTTTTTTTTCCCTTTTGCACACCTGTTTCAGAAGACAGGTGAGTACCTGAAAAGCTCTACTTTCAATAAATATAGCTGCTGCTGTTCCAAGGAAGAAGTCTAAATATGTGAACAGATAAAATCTAAAGATCTCTTTGAGTCCTCAGAATGACTCATGATCTACTAAATTTATGATTTTAAACCCATCATATTTCTGTGTTATCCAGTGAATGATTGCTTTGCCTGTGACCACCAGAGCAGGCAACAGAACTTCTACCATCACCCAGGTACCCAAAACTGTGATCGCTCTCTCGTGCACCCTTTGTCTGGCAGAACATTTTCAGATGTGCTGCAGAGAATTTGGTACCTAGGCAGGAATTACATCTGATGTCTGTGGGTCCAGCTTCTGTGATTTCACTTTAAATATTTGAATAACTCCTTTGGTTTATGTCTTATTTTACACTTCTACAAGTTTAGTCATTTTCAGATGAATTTTGTTGAGGTAACCTTCATAAGAAAATCTAGGAAAGTATTTCTGCACCCAAAGCTAGACATATGCCAGTGTAGCTAGGTGATTCAGTTCTGTAACTAAACATTTGCCTTCTTTAATATCTAGATCAGGCATGAATTCAAGCACAAACTAAAAAGTAAGCTTTTACTGTCTCTGGAAGTCTAGGATTTTGAAAATCAAGTTTTCAAGTCAATTTAACAAGGCATATAGAATAGATATTCTGTGTACCACTGACGGGCAGGATTTGTTCATTAGATACATGCAGTTAGTCACCATTTCCTAAGGTGAGTGTGTTAGCCTTTACAGATGTCTATGTCTCCACTTTGGCTACAGTGGGACCTGAAGGAAGTAGTTCAGTGCTAATTAGCCACTGGCATCAACTGAAATTTCAGTCTAGCATGAGGAATTCTTAGTACCAGTACATTAAAAGAACTACGGATGTTCTCTGACACTGAGGTCAGCAAGCATAAAATGGCTGATATTCTTACTATTGAATATACTTTCACTCTAATACTCTGCAAAATGCTAAAAAACCTGATGATTGTTAATCCCCAGAAACATGAAGGATCTCTGTAGTCAGGCTGTACTAAACATGTGCCAAGGATCTTTAACGATTTAGCGATGTAGAGGATAGAATTTGAGCACCTAGGAGCACTCCTTGTACTAATAAAGGCAGCAGTTTAGAAACAGTGACAAGACACTACTGAAATATCCGTGTGGGACCAAAGAAAACTGCTGGAATGCAGTAAGGGAGGGGAGAGAAACCTATGTGGTGGTCTGGCAAGCGGTACTATGGGGTCTGGATCCAATGACGTGTGTTGTTTTTTCCATGTTCTCTTTAAATCCAAATTTCTGTGGAACAAAAGATTCTTGAACAGAAAAGTATGCCACAGACTACCTTTTCCAAAATAAAACCACTTCTCACTGGGAAAAACTTTAATTCAGAATAGTTTCTTGTGTGCATTGATGGTTTCTTACAAGTTTTGGTTGGTGCAGGAACAAAGGTGTTAAACTACTCAAAACCATAATATTTTATCTGAAAGCTCTCAGAAAAACTGAAGTAGTATATTTCTAAGAAACCCATTTCGAGATCCTGTAGATGAAGACAGTCTAGATAAAATAACAACTGACAAGTTCATTTTTTAGCTTCTAATGTTTCTCTAAACACTATTTCCACTCCCACTCACTGCAAGATAAAATAATTATCTTACTTAAACATTTCTATTTATCACTTATTAGGAAAGTTTTTCCTCTATGTCTCATCTGAAATAGCGTGCAGCAAAATCTCCTTATCCAGAAACACTGCCAGTCATGAGCTCAGTTCATATGGCTTTTGCCATCTGTAAAAGAATATGTATGCCTGGAAAGAAAAGAAAAATATGATTCCTGGGAAAAATTAAATTCTAGATTTCCCACTGTAACAGGATAATTTAAGCCTAGGAAGGTAAGATATCTACTGGCAATATGAAAACCATCAGGTAACAGGTAACCAGTAAGAGAAGAGGGTGAAAATGGGGGAAACTAGAAATAAGAGTAGTAGAAAACAGAAGGGAAGGCAATGGTACAATAAGACAAGGGCTGGTGCCAAGGACATCATCTATTGTACTCCCACACGCAAGTCTGTTGTGCTCTGCTGCTCAAACTCATTTTCTTTTTCTTCCTAGACTAACTTCCAAGAAAGTCTTTATAAAATCATATTTTATTGAGTCAGCTGAACCAAATGTATTTTAGAAAGCCACATGAATTCCTGCCCTATTTCAATTATTTAAATCACAATATATTATTTAGTATTCTGTGTGTTCATTTGTTTATGAGCAATTGATCTATGTGTATCAAACAATTGACACTGATTTATTTATTTTTTTTTTTTTTTATGGTATTAAGAGTTAGTCTCAAAAAGAACTTTTAGAGCTGTAGCGGTATAACTCCAGCTGGCAACTAAGCACCACACAGTCACTTACTCACTCTCCCCTTGGTGAGACTGGGGAGAGAATTGGAAGGGTAAAAGTGAGAAAACTCGCAGGTTAAGATAAAGACAATTTAACAAGTAAAGCAAAAGCCACACACAGAAGCAAAGCAAAACATAACAAAGAATTCATTCATGACTTCCCATAGGCAGGCAGGTGTCCAACCATCTCCAGGAAAGCAGGGCTCCATCACTAGTAACAGTTATTTGGGAAGACAAATGTCATCACTCTGAATGTTGCCCCCTTCATTTTTCTTCCCCCAGCTTTATGTGCTGAGCATGACATCATATGGTATGGAATATCCCTTTGATCAGTTGGGGTCAGCTGTCCCAGCTATGTCCCCTCCCAACTTCTTGTGCACCCTCAGCCTACTCACTGGCGGTGTGAGAAGCAGAAAAGGCCTGGACTGTGTCAGTGCTGCTCAGCAATAACAAAAACGTGCCTGTATTATCAACAGCGTTTTCAACACAAACCCAAAACATAGCCCCATACCCATAGCCCCAAGAACATAAACTATCCCATGCAAAACCAGCACAAGAGCTCATAATACCTTCTGTATTCCAAGAAACTATAAATGGCTCTTTTTTGCTTTATATGGTAGCTTAATTTCATTTCTCAGGTCTCAGGCAAATACATACCGCACAATATAAAAGTAGCATCTAACCTCTTGGCAGTAAATTTAATTAAAGTGTTATCTATATCTCATTAAAAAGGGTGGCATACAATGTCCCTAATGTGACCCAGAGGTGTCCATCCCTTTTCATGGCCTTTACATACTCTCTGGGCAGCTTCCTGAGCCCAAATGCCTAAATGAAAAGACACATTTCCATGGGCGGGGGCTTTGCACACTGAGTGGAGGAGCTCCTCTTTCTCCCAGTGTGATGGGGACTCTGTTTTCCCACCTTTTGATGCCTGTTTTTATTTCTCATACCACAAGTGGAAGTAGTGGAAGCAACAGTAAGGCCAGATTTCCAGGCTTAAAGCCTATAAGGACATTTCTGTCCTGGTGTGGTTGTGGAAAAGGGAAGACCTCTGGCTACTGAGGAAAAAAAAAAAAAAAAGAAAAAGGAGCTTTCTGGGAAAGGCAAACACACCAAAAGACACTGACACCGGGAGCTGGAATGACATGGTGGGAGGAGGGAGATGGCAAGAGCTCACGGGATAACTGATGAAATAATGAGATACCTGTGGTCACCTTGGCCAGGGACAGGACAACAAAGGAGCATTCATGTGGAGCAACATCAAACACTGCCCACTGTCGTTCCTTACAAGGGAGGATCTAGACCTAAGGCAAACTCCTACTGCTACATTTTCTTACAGGTGTCATTAGTCCCGCCATGAAGAGTGATACTACATCTTAGAGGTGGCTATCCTGGCAATTTCCATTCTATAAAACCTGATGACATATTTTGTTGCTAGTCAAGAGAAAGTGATTCTAATTTAGAAAATTCCTGTAGCAGAGTAGTATTTTCTTCCTAGTTTTAGACAAAAAAACCCCAAACCAAACCAAAACCAAACCAGTTTGACTTTTATAGCAGACAGTAGTGGGAGAGTAAATCAACTTCCTTCAGCTCTTCACTTTTCCTCGAGCAGGGAGAGATTGCTAAGTACTCAGTGATGGAGCAGAGAGTTTACAAGCTGTGGAAGCCCAGCTCCAAGTGCATGTTCATGTGTTTCGCTTTCCATCAGGAAGTCTTTGTAATAGGGACCAGGACCCTGTTATGATGCAGCAGGTATTGCAGTTTCTCCTTGGTGTTATTTATTCTTGATCATTAAGGTCCCTTCCAACCCTAACCATTCTATGATTCTATGATTCTGAAAGCCACGGAGCCCTCCAGGTGAGCAGGTGGGTCTTTGGTAAAAGTCTGTGGATGATATTTCTGAGAAGTATTTTGAAAATCTGTCATTTTTTTTCATATTGATGTGGCTTTATTGGAAAATTCCCAACCACCTCCACTACTTTTCTTCTGCAAAGTTCACTAAGTGTACACATGTTTTTGGGATTTTAGTTTAAACTTACAATTAACTACACTGAAGGCAAAATTAAAAGATCAAAGGCAGTTTTCATCTTTTATTAATCCTTATTTGTCGCTTGAATCTTACTGATTAGGATGTCCAAAAAACTGGGGAAAGAAGCATATTTTCTGTGAACGGAGTGGAGGACTTGAGTCTTCTTTTGCCTCTCTGTTTTCTAGGCTTGCTTTTTTGCTTGCTTTTTTTTCTTAGTCTCACTTATGTAATTCTCTCCTTAGTCAGTTTAAATTGCAACATTAATTTAAATAATTAACAAAGCTAAGTGATTTTCCTGGTTACAGATATTTGTGAACAATATGTTGAAAAATGACTTTCAAGAGTTATCAGATACATTTTTACAGCAAGAAAGTTGAGGACTAGATGAAGTGCAGTTCAACAAGTAGAAATAATTCAGAGCGAAGTCAGCATGTTTTGCTTCCAAAACCTCAATGGTATATTGTAGTCTTAACCCTAAGGTGTTTTTTTCTACACAAGAACATTCATGTTTTCTTAATAACATCAGTTTCTATAAAGCTAGTGCTGTGCAGTCTTAAAATAATCTATGATTTGGATTGGCACATAAAGTGAAATTCCATTCCCTCCCACCTCTATCAGCAGTCTGTGGGAGTAGTTTTGCTATTGGAATATGTGCACAACAATGGGACATACAGGAATTAACTGTTCTTCTAATTACTCTGCTAAATTTTTTAACTGGGGCAGGTTCAGACTTTAGGCCAGTAGCTGACATAGCAAGCAAAACTAATTTCTGCTATTTAAGACAACAGAGTAGAACTTATATAACATTAAAGAAAACCACTCTACCAACTTTCATTTGCCTGCCATACTGTGTATTTCTTGTGTTGTCACCAGTGTTAAAATTGTTGTCTTGACTAAGTTTCTCAATGTATTTCAAAACCTTATTTGCACAAAAGAGAAATAGTATTTCCCTAGCTGAACATGCTTCATAAGATGAAATACTGAAGACTGAGACTCCTCAAGACTATGGGAATGGCAGCCAAAGGACTACTTCCCACACCCTCTCACCTCTCTCCTTTTTTTTTTTTTTTTTGTAATGGTTAACAACTTTCCTTGGAAAAACGATTTATCAGAGGAGAAAACTGACAGGATGCAAAATGATTAAGTCAGAAAATCCTACCCAAAAATCACACTTCATGAATTTCATGTTAGGTTGAGGGCCAATGGTAACTGGGTAACCATGTTTTATTAAAGAAAAACTAATAGCTATATTTTTTAGTAGATCCTGCTGTCCTTGCCAGATGGCAACAAAATAACAAGCAACACTGCTGATGGAAGCAAGAAAATAGGGACATATGTACCTGCTCTTCCTACTGCTTCAGAGATAAAATATTACTCATTTTGCCAACCGTGACTGCATTAAGTGACAGTTTTGCCAAGAAAAATCAGCACTTGTTTTTTATGGCTTAAATAAAAATATAATGCTGCTTTGATAGCCTGAGACACTGTATAGTTGCAGAGCAAACATCCTGTAGACTTCCAAATGCTGCCCTCTTTGGTTACCAAAATCCTTCAGAGCAATGCCCAGAGGCACATGGCAATTCTGTTTTCAGCTGCACCTGGACTTTGTCTTCCATGGTTGCTGGAAAGCTTGGGAAGTGAAATTGTTTCTTCTTCCTCTTCCTCACATTTTTCTTCTTTTATTCTGTGTATAATTCCCTTCTTCCAGCTGTGTTGTTTTTTTTTTTAATCATTTCTTCTTCAATAAGCAATCAGAGAGCAGTAACTTCTTGATTGTGAAGCATAAGGGCTGTTCCTAAATGTCTTTCCTTGGGGGTTCCTGCTATTCCACCACCAGTTTCCTAAGCTGGTGTAACTTTCCCTGTTCTGTCTTACAGTGTCTGAACTTTGCCCAGAAATTATGACTAAAGGCATCTGAAGTACTGAGATACATAAAGCCACAAAAAGGCACCTTCAGAGAATTTCCAGGAACTAATTCCCATTGATTCCAGGGTCATCTTGTGACCACATTGTTTCTAAATATATTATGAAGTCTTTCTAGGGATTTAAAGTCTATCTTACTGGCAGTATTGACCCTTGCTAGGCTAATATATCTATATTTGACTGTTAGTATATAGACTATATTGACAGACTGTTAGCACAACTATATTTGACTTAATCAGTCTAACAGTTCAGTTTTTATTCTGTACTTATGATTCCAGTATTTTATTCTGTACTTATGACAGTCCAGCCCCAATCCCTGCGTAAGACTGCATTGCTAGTGTCCAGTTTCACTGCTGAAAAACGTCATGTGGAATTAGCTGCTTCTGTGAGAAGTAAATCCCTATTCACACCAGCTGAGTGCATACGGCCATGTTTTCCTTTCTATTTGCAAGGATGTGAATAAGCTTACTGTCTCACAGCAAAATGGCTAATGCTTCCACTGAATTTATGGAGTCTTATTCCTTGCCATTGGAATTCCCTCTTTCAGTTACTGTAGATAAATGGTGGTATGTAGTCACTGTCTCTAGCAGTTGCCAGTGTGTTGGACACATTTTTAAACACTGAAGAGCCTCAAAAATTTTTTTTTACACCAATTCTGAGAGTTGTCAATGTGCCATGGTTTATAGAAACCCAAGATCTAGAAATGTATGCTTTCTGGTCTCAGCAAAACAAGGTCAAATTTAATGCCTCCTATGCTGTAAGGAAACTATCCCCTCTTCCCTCTCAGTTTGTTGACCTCTTTCATTGTATAAGTATGAAACCTTAGTAGTGAAGAATAAGAACTAGTAAAGAAGAAACAAAGAAAAGCAGTCATTTCATTTCATTGCTCGTGTGACGACTGTGTATCTGTAATTATTCTGGTAGCCAAGCCTTCATTATAAATGAAAGCAGGAGCCTGCTTTCTAAGCTCCTGCAGACAGTGAATCTTTATTGAGCCAAACACCATTTTCTTTTGATAACAATAGCATTTTATTGCTGATAGCAAGTTTCTGTTCTTTAGATAGAGTAACTGATTGAAAGTCAGCCTCCACATTAGGAGGGCTGCTTTGGGTCACTGCTGATCAACCTTTGTGAGGAGGCTGAGGTAGACACAGTGGATTAAAATTGTTCTTTTTATTACTCACAAGTAAATTCTGTCCTGTTGGTGACTATGGGATTTGCTGCTGTCAGTCTAAAGAGTCACTTTAAGTGAAATCCCAAAGGGATATATTTTTCTGATGATAGGATCAGAGTTAATGGATACTGGTTTAGCTCAAATCAGTGATTTGAAATCAGTGCTGTTAGATTCACAGGTCACTATGACTATGGGCTGAATTGTCACAGAGGCCTGATAGAAAAAAGATGCTAAAGTGGCCATATTTGGCCTTACTGAAATGCGAAGAAAAACATAAAGGAAAAAAACAAGGAAAGCAAACCATTAATGAAAATTGTCAAACTTGGTTTTTTTGGCCATGGAAAATTACACCAAAGCTTCCTATTTTCAAAGAGCTATTTTATTTCTCAGTTCCAAAGATAAGGGCAGCTCCATGTTCCAATGCTAAAAGGATGGGAGAAAATGAGGTGAAAACTGTTTTGCAAGGCTACTTGCATTCCTGTTGATGGAACATGGAAATACTTGGTTGGATCAGTACACAGTTTTTAACAGCATAATACCTTTCTATGTGTATAATACAAATAATACCTTTTCTTTTGGGTGAATAACTAGGAAAAAAACCCAAACAATTTCCTTCCATTAGTGTATTCTGCACTTCTTCGGACTGGCACTTGGGTGGCTTTTTACCTGATGGTCTATGAATTAGGGAAGGTAGAAGGGAGATGACTGGTGCTGAAAATGTCAGAGGAAGCATGATTGTTGTGGCTGGAGCACTCTGTAGAATTTTCTAGCCTGGGACATTTTCCTTCTTTCTTCTTTGGAAAGAACCTCTGGAAAAACTGAAAAGCTTCTCTCCTAATTCTGTAGCTAAAATATTTACTGAGGAGTCTCACTGGAAGGTTTTGAGACTCAAGAAAACTATAAATTGAAGAGGTTCATATAGTCAGAGCACAGGAAACATCCCTACCTTTGACTGTAACTTAAAAAACAAACCCACGAAAGAGCTCTGTGTTTTAACCTCTCCACAGCACAAAGCAGCAAAGCTACTCATTTAATTCTGCCCACTGCCCTTGCCATTGCACTGGCTGGCGCTTGACGCCGACACCGTTCAGCAGTGGTTCCCTGGGCACTGCCCACCTTGCCTGCCGAAGCTGGCAGAGCTGCATGCTGACTTGGGTCCTACTCTCCCCCAGCCATGGCTCTCGTCCAAGGCTTTGCCCGAGCCTTGCAGGTGTCTCCGCAGCATACCCTACAGTGCGCCCTGCTCCGAGGTCATGGTGCAGAAGCGTGGGAGCCCGCACATACCTCTGGGAGCTTGTCGTCCTGAGCTCTGCACTTGTGCCGTGCCACTGAAAGGTGTTTCCCCCTTTGCTGTGAGCCCGAGTTCCTGGACAAAATGAACGTGTGGTATTTCACCCTAGTTTGAGTGCACGGCTGATGAACTCCCAAGCACTGAAGTCAAGCTGGAAGAATGTCATAGAATCATAGAATC
>NW_010229968.1:61804-73365 GCF_000690775.1 Eurypyga helias | reverse complement strand
ATAAATATATATAAATAATTGCCAAAGCTTAAATTGGGTAATCAGATGGTTAAGGCTGCTGGTAGGGTAGGCCAATGGAAGCCTGTGTGGTTGGAAATAGTTGAGAAATGTTCTCTGTATAATTAGAAAGATGACCTAGGTACATTATTTTGAAGTGATGGAGAAACTTAGGTGATTTCTTTGCAGATAATGGGGTAAATTTATTTCTCCAGCTAGTCATGTTTCTGGGAGATTTTTATCTAGTAATTGTGTTTGTCTGCAGTGTACAGATTGATGGTGAACTGATCCTGCTTAGTGTGTGATTTCTGTCAGCATTATGGCATTAGAAGGTATGACTGACATGCTGATTTTTCAGGTATTACCTTCAGGAATCGCAGCACCCTTAAACAAGGAAATAAGAGATATTGAGCAGATGTGTGAGTTTGCAAATACAGCGTACGTGCCAGCTTGGGAATATCAGGCAGCCGTGCAGTGAGGATATTGCCAGATATTTTTCTGTAGCTTGGTTAAGGATCCAGATATATCTAAATCTTCACAAACTAATATATTAAGCCTCCTTTCTAACCCCTGAAGTACAGAAATGAGGACAGTGAAGAAGGAGTGATTACAGTGAGACAGAAGTACTTGTCACAGAAAGTGTTCAATAATGTTGTGTTTTTGCTAAAGAGGGAAAAAAAAGGGTTGTAAGCTCAGGTACCAACTTTAAATTAGCTTAACTTGCTGATGCCTTAAGACTGGGGATTAGTGAATTTAATTATGGGAGCCGGGAAGCACATTAAGATAACGTTGGGCCTTAAACTAAAGCCCATAAAGCAGTGAAATTCAAGCTGGTGGTTTGTGCTCCAGCTCTAATATCCTGCATCACAGGAGGCCCCTCCTGCTCCACTTGCCTCTTGGCTTTTGGATGCTTTCTTCTTTCCTTCCACCAGGTGAATGAGTGACCTTTATGAGCTTTTCATGATGTAGGGAATGGCCTGCCTCATTGTCACAGTTGTACACGAACCGTGTTTTACCCAGGGATGACGCAGCTGGCCTGGTCGGGTAGGTCAGGTCATCTTGTCGCTCTGCTTCGCGCCGTTACAGTCCAAGTCGCTCTTCAGCCTCTCGGATGTGATTGCAAGTCCACCAGGTGAATGAGTGACCTTTATGAGCTTTTCATGATGTAGGGAATGGCCTGCCTCATTGTCACAGTTGTACACGAACCGTGTTTTACCCAGGGATGACGCAGCTGGCCTGGTCGGGTAGGTCAGGTCATCTTGTCGCTCTGCTTCGCGCCGTTACAGTCCAAGTCGCTCTTCAGCCTCTCGGATGTGATTGCAAGGCGTTACAGTCCAAGTCGCTCTTCAGCCACCCGGATGCGATTGCAACACAATTGCACCGACGTGAGTCAGATCTCAAGGGCTCCAGCAAAGCGTCTTTGGCTTTCTGGTGAAGACAGGTTGTTGCTGGTATAATGCTGACACAGTGTGTGAGGAAAACCTGATTTTATTCTTGCTTTGCTTTTACCTTCCTCTTCAACTTGGTCTACTATTAATTATTGGTGTTTGTATCCGGACTTCATAGTTACTTTTTTTTTGAGAGAGAAAGAGAGACTCAAGATTAAACTCTTTTAAGATTACTTCTCATAAAAAGGCCTTATTCCTAGTCTATTTGCTCACGAATTATATAATATTAACCTTTCTCTTGCATACACAGGATGATTTTTTTCTTTCACTGGATGGAATGGAAGTTGCACGCCCCTTATTATGCATTTTTAACCTCAAAATTATACAGTTTTTGGTGGAATGTAAGACTGCTTTGAAAAAATAAACCAATTTACTTGTCTTGGGTTATGCCATCCTTTCCTGGGCTTTCTGTTACTTTAGTGTATTTACTGTTTGTCTTTATCTCATGAAAATGCGATAGCCTTTGAAAAAGTACAGTGCTCTCCTGTTTGAAGCCAAAGGAGCTGGGAATGCTACATCTGTGAATCTGGAAAGGTTTTGAGGGAAAGCAAAGGTCTCAGTCCCCTTGAAAGATTTAAATCAGAGTCCGTTTGTCAGAGAAATGTACGACTACATTTATCAACAAGATAAATGCTTGAGACCTGTACTAAACAAAAAAGTGTGCACAGCCTTGTGAGTGTTGGCACCATACTGAGAAAAGGAGCAAATCCCAGGAGTTGTGTTTATCTTAATTATTTGTTATTAGCCCTTAAGTACTGCCATGAAGCTTTCCTAGTTCTATTATTTCACAACTTCCCAGTATTCCAAAAGATTCAAAAAATGAAAAAAACCCATTGTTCAAATTAGAACCTTTGTATTTGAATCATATGGCCCAAAACACATTTGGGGGGTGAGGAGGAGGGGCTTAAAACTACTGTTTACATTAATTGGTGCATATACAGTTACTTATATCGCTAATAAATCAGCAGTATCCTAAGGATAACTCTGAGTGCATTGTATTAAATTTTATTAAAAATAGAGGAAATAACAGACTGAAGCTCAGAAAATCATGCTGCTTCTTGCTGCAAACGTTTGGTTTTGTCTGAAGAGTTTTAGCAGCCCTCTTACCCACAGCGTCATCTCAGCTTTATATATTCCTTCTTTTGTCATTTGAAGATAACTCTGTTATTTCCTGTTGAACTGTTGGTCAGTAAAATCTGAGAACTTCTCTGGTGCTGCTGAGTCCTGTATCCAGCTGGTGTATCAGGTTCTGTCAAGTGCCTTGTCAAGGGATTCTTTGTTCCAGTGATTGTTTCTTTCAGTGTTGGTGTGAACCACAGTACTGACCCTATTGTTCCCAGAGTAAAAATAATTATTTAAAATGTGTACTTAATAGTGTTTTTTCTTATGTCTTCCATAGCCCTTCTAAAGGTTACATCACCTTGACATCAGACCTGTGAGTTGTTACAGAACCTCACAAGTAGGTTCAAAGCCAATATCGGTCTCTTTAATCTTCCAAAGATACATTTGTTCAAAACCTTCTTGCCCCATGCTGTCTTTTTATCCTTTGCTTAGCATCCATCTGTTCTTCTAGCTGTCCATTTTAAAGAACTTCTTATTCCAGCAAACATTCTATTCCCTTTCTGGTTGGTGTTGTCTTAAGGACCTCATGGTCATTACATGGTATGCAGTGTTATTCTCCTGGCATGCAAATTTCTTGTCTATTTTAACAGCATATTTCAGGATAATTCTCTTGGTCTTTGTTTTATTTTGTTCCAGATAATTAAAAAGTGTAGAATAGCTTAGTAGTTAAGGTTGTTGTGACAAAACTACTTGGGTCATTCAAAAAACTAATTACCCAGCCTGGCAGGGAGTATGGTACGCTGAATGGATCCTCCCATGCTGGGCCAAATGGCTTTAATTCTTCCTAGAAGCACTCCTGATTTTCACTTTTGAGTATTAAACAATGCAGTTAGAGACTGAGATTTTGGTGTTTCAGGCTTGTTTTGAGATGCTGGTATTTCAGGGGCAGTGCAATTTGAGAATGAAGAAGTACAGTAAAAGTAACTTTTCCAGAAAATAGTGTATACAGCGTCTCACCTTGTGGGAAAAAAATTACTCCCTAATTAAAAACAAAATTATATATGAAAATGGACATTCAAAGCTTAATGGAGTATGTTTAAAATCACTCTGGTTTTGACAGTCAAACACCCTTGCAACACAGTGAATGTCCAGTAGAGCCATTTTGGTGCACAGGCTGTTAGCAGATACCTGATGTCCAGCACAGTCGCTGATGCTCTTCCTCACTGGTATATTCATGGCCCGTTGTCATCAGGACCTTTTTGAGCCTTGGGTGTTGCCATTTTCAATGTCTGGGTGAGTTGGTGTCTGACATTGATGCCATTGCAGGCATTCCCTTGTCACTGCCATGACAGCTGTTTCAAGATTTTATTGTTAGCTGTTTGCCTCGGAATTCTGCTAGTTAAAAGCCTGGAAAATTGAGTCTTATTTTAATGTAATTTAATTGCAAAGAAAATGGAAAAAAATTGAGAGTCTCCTTATTCAGCACTTCGTTTGAAAGGGTCCTTGTTGATTGTTCTGTGAATAGCAATTCTGGTTACTGGCAGGAATTTGCTTACCGAATGCACAAGAAGGTATGTTGCACGTGGTCATCCATTCCCTTCCCCTTTCGCTTCGAGACAGCCTGTGGTGTCGGGCACATTTTCTTCTGCTTTCTTGTAGTTAGAGGGGCAGTGTGGCATACAGCGGAGATGCACCATCTCTCTGCAGTGAGTTTCCCTGATGCTGGCTCCTTCTCCTGCTTCCCTGCCTAGGCAGCCTGCCGCTGGCATCCCTCTGCAGCGCCGCCAGCTGCTCAGGCTGATGTTGAGAGGCATCTGTTCCTGGGCCACGCACAACCTAGAGCCTAATGCTGCATCCAGCTTGCAGTGTTGGGAACCCGTGGCTTAGCGGGTTGAACGCTGTCTGGGTGCGGTGGTAGGGCCCTACTTCCAAGTCCAACAGTAAGTACTGACTGCCTGGCCTGCTAACTTGTTTGGCTGTCTTCATACAGAGTTTGCATGCGTGCTTGGTAGTTTCTTTATGAAAAATCCTTGAATTCAAAAGATACTGTTCACAATAATTGCACTTTAAGAAGAAAACAAGGTAGTGCAGTTTTGTTATTTACAGCGCTGTCTGCACAGCGTCTTTTGTAACAAGTAAACAAAGCTCAACCACTTACCTTAATCCTTAGCAATGCTTTTCCTCTTTTTTTTTAAGGTGTTACTCTTGGTCTCCACAGACTTTTCAAAGTTCTGTATAAAGTGATTAAAGGCAGGGATGATTAGAGATAGTTCTCTGTGAGTGAGATGAGTTGTCTGACTCTTTCCTGTCCTGTTTTATTATTTGAGATCGTTGACCCAATGGCTGTTAGACCCTTATGTAATCCTGTTTTAAAAATAACCACAGGATAAGCCGTTTCTCTTTTGGGGTCATAAATTCCTGGAAAGAGCAAGTCGCAGGTTGAGGTGAAGCACTGGCAGCAGCGTACTGAGGTGAGAACAGCAAGCAATAGCTGTTTGGTGTTATTTATGACTTTTGTACTTGACCTTCTGCTTATTGCATTTTAGAACAATTTAGAAATACCTGGCTAAATAGAAGAGAATTATAGTATCGATGATGGGACAGTGCAATGTGCAATACAGCCAAGCAGTCTTAAAGTGGCAAGATGAAGCCGTTTGAAACGCTGGAGATTTCGGTGCAGTGAGTCACAGTTTTGTGATGGTGTTTCAGAATCATAGAATTGTTTAGGGTGAAAAATACCAACTGTTAACCTCACACTGCCAAGCCTACTGCTAAACCATGTCCCCAAACACCTCATCCACATGGCTCTTAAATATCTCCAGGGAGGTGTTTTAAAGAAACTGCTTATATTGGGTGTACGGAAAACCTACATTTTCCCACTGCAACAACTTCTGCATAGCACACTGTATGTCTTGTGTCCGGATGGCAGTTTACTGATAATACCTTGCTAAGCCTTTTTTCTTTAGTTTACAGCGGTTATTTATTGATCTGCTCTTGGCAGTTGGTAAAATGCCAACTTTTCGTATTAGCTACTGGCCTTGTTTTATTTAAACCTTATAAAATTTTATTGTTTCTCTTCAATGCTGAGAATGTGTAAATGTTTCTCTTAAAATGGTTTAGAACACAGCTTTTGATATGTCCTGCCTTAACCCTTAAAGCTCTTACTGTGCAGATTTCAAAAAGGGCACATTGAAAGATTCCTTCACCCATCCTTCCAGCATTTGAAAAGGAAACGTTTTAAAGCCAGTGGCCTTCTGTAAAGCACTGGGAGGGAGGAGGGGAGAAGAGGCCTGATGACTTTGAGAATTCCTGTAGGTATAAACACGAAGTAATAACGAACAACAGCAGAAACTAAACTCTTAGCCAGGTCTTGCCATTAAAGTATTGCAACAAAACGTAATATCATACCTCCTTAGAAAGTTGAATGTAAAGCTTTCTTCTTATGAATATCTGGAAACTAATTGATCTTGTAGTGAGTAAAGAGATGCAGGAGAACCTGTAAGCTGTTCTTCATTATTTAAGGTTTTGGTTTTGAGTTTTCTGTAATTATACATGGAATAGTTGACTTCCATTATGCCAAATTGGGTAATAAAAGATCAATTGATTGGCAAGGGCATAAACTATGGGAAACAAAAGGAGTTGCAAAAATGTTGGGAGGAAACACTGTACGTAAATTTCCTGGTATTTCTGATAGTGATTGACAACTTTTTGTGTCCAGTTACAAGCTCATGGTGACAGTATATCTTAGAGAGATGCTTTTGTTTAGCTCTATGTAGATATCTGAGGAAGACCTGCTTGCAGTATCCATCAGGTTCAGAAGTTGTACATAATGTTTTACATAATGTGGGTCTCTCGTGGTTTAGGCTCAGGTGGCAGCAAAGCACCACACAGCCCCACTCGGTGTGATGGGGAAGAGAAAGTACAGCGCAAGGACAGGGAGGGATCGTTCACCAGTTACGGTCCTCACAGGCAAAACAGACTCGACTTGCAGAAGAAAAATCTATTTCATTTGTTACCAATCAAATCAGAGTAAGATAATGAGAGCTTAAAAAAAAAAAATATTGAAACACCTTCTCCCTACCCCTCCCTTCTTCCCGGGCTCAGCTTTGCTCCCCATTTCTCTACCTCGCCCCCTCCAGCAGTGCATGGGGGAAGGGGAATATGGGTTGTGGTCAGTCCATCACATGTTGTCTCTGCTGCTCCTTCCTCGAGGGAGGATCCTCACAGTCTGCTCCTGCTCCAGGGTGTGGTCTCTCCCATGGAAGACAGTCCTCCATGAACTTCTCCGACCCGAGTCCTTCCCACGTGCTGCAGCTCTTCACAAACTGCTCCAGCGTGTGGGTCCCTCCCATGGGGTGCAGTCCTTCAGGAGCAGCCTACTCCAGCATGGGCTTCCATGGAGTCATGGGCACAGCTGCCTGCTCTGGTGTGGGATCCTTCCCCAGGCTGCAGGGAGAAGCTCTGCTCAGGACACCTCCTCCCTCCTTTCTGCACTGACCTAGGGGTCTGCCTGGGTGTCTCTCTCCAGTTCTCTGATTTCCCCTCTTAATTACGTTAATCACAGAGACACTAATTTCCTTGTCTGTGGCCAGAGCTGGATCCAGCTTGAAGCCAGGGAAGCTTCTAGCACCTTCTCCCTGTAGCCTCTCCCCCACTACCAAAAACCAACCACACAAACCCAACATGGGTCCTCCCAAAGAGTTGAAGAAACTAATAGACACATTGATCCATATCCTTTCTGCACTTCTAACAGAGTTAATATTGATGACTCTCATTTTAATGAATCATTGTGCTAGTATTGCAGCGAATTGCTCATGTAATTATAATTCCAGTCTAATTCAACTTCTGTGTATGAAAGGTCATAGTAAACCAGCAGACTGTGCCCATCCTGCTGTCTTGAGCTACTTCCTATTTCTCCTGGTGAAGTTAATTGTAGATTTCATTTGGGTTTTACTGCTGAGGAATGCCATTGCTTTGCTAGCGTGAAACAGCCTTAGAAGCAGATTGTGAAAGCAGGGTTTTTTCCAGCTTTATTTTGTTTTAATTTTGCTAGGCGTTTCACTTGTCTCCGAACCCTGCAGTACCACAAGAAATGGCACTGTAATTCATTGTGTAGAAAATACTGGCACCAGATCTAATGTTAGCCTTTTCATTACTCACCTTCTATGGTAATAATCAGACACCCAGAGAAAAGGGGTGGTTTAATGTACAGCAGCAGATTTCAACTGTGTCTAAACAGATGGAAGCAGAAAATGAGGAATAGTGACAGACATTACATGCCTTGTATTCTTTGTAATAAATTCATCTGAATGCTGAGTTGCTGTGTGTATGTACACAATTCATCCCCATCTAGTTTTAGGAGCACAATTTGTTTTGTTTAGCATCTACGTAGCCTTCGGCTTGTCCCCTGTGGCAGTAGGCATGTAATCTATTTTTTTATAAAACTGTTTGCTTTTGTGTATTTCTTTGCAGCAATTAAGTGGTTTAATTTCTTAAACCCAGAAACACGTTCTTAAGCAGTAGTTCTCTTGCCTAATCCATGCTGCTTTGCTGCAAGTGTTATCACTGCTATTCATAGACAAGAAAGGAGTTTCACTGGTGCCAGGGTAGAAGGGGTGAAAGATCAAACTACTTCAGTCTTGCGTGTTGTTACACCAGTATCGGGTATATCACAAGTATTATCACAGCCCTGAAGTTTGGTTTGATTCCTAAGGCTGTAGCGCAAAGACCCGCACGATTCTTGTGGCTTAAGGAACTACTTGTTATAACAATTGAAATTCAGTAGTGCTAATCAAGGTGGAGAGTAAAGTACTCTCATCCTGTGTGTTACAAATGTTAGAAGTCATGGCCATAGAAGAAAAACAATAATAACGTGAGTGAAGGGTAGTGTCTGTTGCCAGCTGTGCATCATTATTCAAAAGCAGTATTTGCCCAAATTCATCTGTGGGACCAAGCAGCCCAGCTGAGTTGTGCCCCACCAGAATTGGCATGGGTGGTTGCTTTAGGGAAATTAAGGAAGTCTGACAATGAGGCAGTAACACAATGCAGATCCGAGCGGGGATGAAAACACTTTTTGAATAAGTTGTATTAGCTGAGTGTGTTAACATAGCCCTAAAGGATTTTCACACAAGGCATTTTTCATTCAGTCAGTTATTGCTGAAGAACTCGGTGATGAGGGAGAGGGATGGTGGCTCCAGCAAACGAGGAGGTCTAGAGGCACCAGCCTGGAGAACTGCTGGTGGAGTTACCCACGTGGGGCTTCTCAGCTGCAGCCTCATCGCAGCAGCTCCCGCAAAGGTCATGTTTAAAGTTGGTAGAAGGAGGAGAAATGGCCAAGGCTTACACATGGTATCCCACTGTAATCCCAGGGGCCTGTACTGATGGGGCTTCTCTACAAATCTATGTTCTCCCACTTTTTTAAAGGACCTCAGGTGGAGTTGGAAAGCCACGAATCTAAACCATGAATGGAGGTGTGCTCAGTGTTCTGGTTCAGGCCTTGCCCTGTCCAGAAGTCACTGCTCTGACGTGGTAAACTCGCCAAGGTATTTTGAATGTCAGGGGATGTTCCTTGCTGTCTGCGGAGTGCAAGAG
This sequence comes from Eurypyga helias, assembly GCF_000690775.1. Lineage (NCBI taxonomy): Eukaryota > Metazoa > Chordata > Aves > Eurypygiformes > Eurypygidae > Eurypyga > Eurypyga helias. The sequence goes on along the minus strand of NW_010229968.1, from coordinate 64,267 downwards.
CACGGATGTTGTTCAGCTGATAAAATAGCACGGTTTATTCAGAATCAGTTAATTCTACCTTTTGTTGGTACAAAATGAAGAATATTAGAATGGGACCACTTACTCGTACAAATAAGATCTTAAATTATTTTTCTACTTATGCCACCTGTTCTAACAGCTAAAAATAATACAGAATTTCATGTTGTGTTGTTATTTGAAAATGGAAACAAATGAAACAAACTGCGCAGCAGTCACTTTCATTCTGTGCTATCCATTCCCGTGTCAGGTCTCTATTAGTTACAATCAGTGGCAGTGCAGACAGGGCTGCTGCTTCTTATGCTTGTGGGCAAACGTTTGCATTGTAGCTCATTGATTCTGGGAAATCATAATAGAACTGAGACTCTGCTTGCTCTTGTGACTATTTGCTTACCTTAAGTTTGCAGAGTCTGATTGAATCTGAAGACAAACAGCGTAATATTTCCAGTAGAAGTATTGGATTCATAAATCTTTGTTTCGACCCTCTCTCAAAATTTCATTTTCTGTAAAGAAAAGATTGTAGATGGGGTAACCAAAATGTAGGAAAACTTGTTAATCATCCCTTCCAGTGTTTTTCCTAGTACTGAATTACCCGTTCTTGCAGCAATGTACGTGCCTCCATTACACGTGACTCCTGCTTACCAACTTGGGGATGTTGCTGTTAAGGTGCAGAATTATTGTTGGCATAGTTTTTCATAGAAATGGATATTTACTTTAATCCAAATGATTTATGGTATTTACAAATTACAATAATTAAATCCACCTTATAAAAATCAGAAGTTCCTTGCTCATAGGAGTTATTGGCAGTTTTTCTGTGGATTTAATTACTAGTCTGGCAATTCTCCTGTCACTTGTTGACTTGCTGTAATGTTCTCGACTGGGCGTATTGGCAGTTGATGCCCATTGTATGGGTGCACAGTTATACCAAGTTATTTAAAGGTTGATGTGAGCATATTGGAAAAAACCTCAAACGCACAACTGTGTGTAATTGCTGAGCACTGAAGCGTAACGCTTCACAAACCTATGTCACTGTGTGACTTGGGTGCTGATGGTTGGATAGGTAGAACCTTGCATGCAGCTGGAGAGTTAGGTATGAACTTAGCTTGCAGGTCAGACCAGTGGCTGTAGAAGCTAGCAATCCATGGACAACCGCAAGAAGAGAGAGATTAGGAAACAGTTTTGTGTGAGATGCTGAAGTCAGGTCACGCTTGCAGGCAAATAGTTTGTAGGGGAACTGGTAGGAAAAGCCAGGCTGGTTTAGAAATCCCCAGACTGGTATAGAGGGAGGTTTGAATAGCCGTACTGGCTTTTGTATATATGAAGAACAATAAACCTGGAAGATTTATAGAAGAATGTGATAAGCAGCTCTGTCATTACATCTTCTGAAAGGGAACTGCACCAACAGTCCTCAAAAATGATGACTTTAACAGTATGCCTAGTTTTGTAGTTACTAATGCTGTGTTACTACTCATGGTGTGAATTATATTATTCTTGGTGGGTGCAAAGAAAAGGCTGGTTGTTCATGAATGTTTGGAAATTAGCACGGTGAGAGTATGTGCTGTGACAGAAGGGAGGAGTATTCTTGGTTGAGCTAACGTTCTTCAGTTAATCCAATATAGCGCTAGGTATGAACCCTGCCATTCTTCTATTAAAAATGCAATGTGCTGAGCATCAGTTTTGCACCTTCTTAAATCATTGCAATATCTTGGCGTGTTTGTACTGGATTCTGTGTAAAAGTAGAGATTTATTGATGCTGTGTGTATACTTAATGCTGCTTCTTTGTACCTATCTAGTGTCTTGGACTGAGAAGTTCCCTTGCAAAAGGAGACAAGTGCAAGCCTACTATTTATTGGAATTATTAATGCATTTGTTCTTTCAGGCTATGCTTTTATTGCCCCTTGTTAATATGATGAAATAGCAATTTTCTATTTTAGAGAAGACCTAAAGTTGTTTGGAAGACCTGTAGCTGACGAGTCTTGTGGATAATTAATAAAGGCCCAGATTTGCCTACTGTTCCACTCAAAGACCATGTGCCTGCAAGAGACAGGAGTTTGGAACGATAAAAATGAGACGACTTCTGATTCTCTGAATTTTCTGAAGAAGTTGTAGATTTGAAAGCAAAGTTTTAACTGCAATATTAGAAGCAGCAAAAGGAGCTGTATCAATAGAAGAACTGGCATAAGAAGAGTTTTTCTTAGCTTTCCAAGCTCAGTAACTTTGAATTTGTACTTTCACATCTCTGACTGGTAGGGCCTTTGCTGCATGTGGCTCTAGGTCTTGTAGTCCTTACTACAGCAGGTACATGGTAACTATCAGCCTTATGCAGTCATCTAAAGAAAAGGATATTGTGTTTACTGTGGCTAAGGTTGGACTTGGGCACTTGTAACACATTGACCTGTAGCTCTGTCAGTGTAAAAGCCGCTCTGCAGAAGCGAGTAATGAGAGCAG
>NW_010229968.1:51507-61773 GCF_000690775.1 Eurypyga helias | reverse complement strand
GTTGTGAGCAGCGGTTCAGAAAGCAAAGGCAAGCTCTCCTTTCTCAGCCTGCTGCGGCCTGTTTCGGATTGGGATTAGGCCTTGTGCGCCTTCTTGCAGGACCTCGGCCCCCAGCACTGCGGGTGTGCGGTGGCACGTCGGGTCTCTCCTGGCAACAGTCCTTGCTGTTATGTGGCCTTGTAAGAGGAGGGAGGGCGGTCTCGGGGGTTGTTAATGATGTAAAGCTTTCCATCTCATGGTCTCTTTCACATCTAACACCTGTTTTGGTGATTGAAAAGTTGTCAACACTGTGGTAACCTTTTGTACTGCCTGCTCTTGTCCTGCCTGAGCCAGCAACACGGAAACCTGCTTTGATCCAGTTCCCTAGAGAACAGCAAAGCACACCTCACACCTTTTTCCTCTAAGAAAAATGCAACCCAATAATCTCACTTGTGTGGTTTTGAAAACATGGAGCTCTTCCTATAGTAAAATTCTGTGTATAACCTGAATTAAAAACAGTACATAGCTTTAAAATGCAATCCTTCAGATTTTTTTAGAAGGTATTCAGAGCTGCAGCCGTAGTGTATCTCTCATCAGACGATATCAGATTTTCTGGCATATGTTGCCTAAGCATTCCGACTAACGAGTCACTTTCACCGTGTGCCAGGCACACAACGTGCACACACGTGCTGCCGCTACATCCTGCGTGGTGAATGAGGAATAAGAAGGTCAGTTTAGCATGTGGAGTTTTTCAGAAGTGCATGCTCCTGTTGAAAATATTCCATGCTATAGGAAGTATCTGGCTAAGTGAATTTGTTAAGTCAAAGGTTGATCCATATAAAAATTCTCAAATGTCTTATTTTCACTTATGAACTTTTTCAGTCAGAAAGGGACCTTTTGTTCAAGGTTTAAGCCGACTGTAATATAGAAGTTTTGGAGGTGTATCATGGGTATGAACTATTTTGATTCATCTTCATATCTATCTGTATTTTTTGGGGTTTAACATGAGGGTTATTTTTGCTGCTACTTTGTTTAAAAATTAGAATGTATCTTTCTCATTTTTCCATTTTTGTGACAGGGATTTTTTTGAACAGTTCTCCTATAAATGATTTAGTAAAAAAGCCATCTTACTACAGAGAAGTAAAATCTTCCCATAACTTTACTGAATAAAAATCAGGCTTTGGTGTTAATGGAAAAGAGAGGGGAATCATAAACTCCCTTCTGACACTTTTGGCCAGTCTCCAAGAAGGAAGGTTTAAGCTACATATACTTACTGTTTCCAAGGATTTGAAAGTGATTCTTTCCTCCCATTTGTCTGCCTCGAGTTCTGTTCATTTTCTTGTCATTTATCTGTACTCGAGCATCCATCACAACAAAGTTTTCATGCCTGATATTGGGGGTGGGATGGACTTCCCCTGAACAAAGCTGCAGTGGCACGTGAAAGCCCAGGACAAGGGGGATAGCAGTGAAAATAAGGTAACTCTCTTGAGACTAAACAACACACCAAAAATAACTCTTCCTCATTTGGAGAAATAGGCCATGTTGGGATGTCTGTGTGGCACGTGGCTGGAGATGACAGTGCAGAAGATGAGAGCAGGGACTCTGCATCATACTTCTGTGCCAGTTCTTAAATCCAGACAGGAGGGGGAACGGTAATGCTGCTGCAGTGCTTCTGCCGAGCCACTGCATCCTGAGAAGCCTTAAATAGGACATTTCGCACTAGGGGCAGAGCTGTGTCAATGACTGCTTGTCGATTGTTAGAATTCTGTGAGCTTTCAGACTCTTGTGATTTGAGTGGTGTGTATCGTGGCCAAAGGACACGCGTTATCTCAAATGCCATCTGTAATGCCTCACAGACCTTTTTATAATGTGCCCAATGTTCATCTGTCAAAGTTAAAGGAACAATATTTTTAAAGTGATCACCAGAATAATTTAAATTCCGGTAGGCACAGCAGAGCTATCTTTCAAAGAGCGTTATGTTCAGAGACGTTCGAGGTCTGGTCTGAAGTCAGCAGGAGTTGAGGGTAAGATTCAGATGTCACTGAGCTACAGAAGAGGCCCTTGGACAAGGGCAGCAGTTGAGAAAGTGGCTTAAATCTACTTTCCAGCTTCCCCAGATTCAGATTTTTTTTAATGAGCCATCCTGCGATCTCGTGTTCATTGAGCATTGGCAGGCTTGATGAAGAAAGTTGGCTTTAGAGTCAGGAAGGTCTGTGCGTTTAAGGGTCCCCCGGGCTGTGCTTGCTTGAGGAGGCAGTGATGCTGTGGAGCAGCACGCTCTCGTGCACCTCGGCTTCACGTGTCCTGTGCCAGCACAGCGCTTTAGCCCAAATCCTGGAAATAATCAGCATCTGCCAGGAGGTGTTCCAGTGGGCAAGTGTGAGGGCAGCGTCTAGACTGTGTCATCTCTTCCCCCTTTCTTTAGCAGTCAGATTCACACTGGCTGGGTAATTTGTGAGTCATGAGGATCTGAGATTGCAGATTCAAACTTGAATTGTAAACATCCAAAATAAGAGACCAAATTAATGGGATTTAATGATGTACCAAATATTTTTGTTTTGACCTACATGACTCCAATTTGTTTGGAATCCATTGCCCTCTGTGGTTCATTGGGGAAAAAGGTGTTTATTTTTAGGTGTGACAACAGGTGGTTTTTTTGTTGTTGTTTGGCTGTGGAGCTTAAAAAATATCCTTTTATTGTTATAGCAAAACTTGTGCAGCCTTCTTTGCATCAGTAGTCACAAGGCCAGCAGCGGAACAAACTCTGGGTATGAGCATAAGTGTAAATCAGAAGCAAATCCTTGATGACTGCACGATTATTCTCCAGGAATTTAGTGTCTATTAAAGACTGAGTCCATGGGACTATCAATATCAATTAAATTGGTAGCTAAGACAGAGTGGATTTTATTTCTATTCCAAGATAATTTAAAATAAAAGTATTGATCTTACTCAGTGTTTATGACCTGCCAGTGTGTTCAGAACATTTTTTCCTACTTTGCTGAAATCCTTCACCTTAGCTGGTACTTCCCAGCTCCTGAGTGCTTTATTTTCAATGTGAGTTTATAGTGCATGTTAATATGTCAGATGAAGTGCTTAAATAGAACATCACAGTGACGTAGAATTTAGTGCTCACTGTCCTGATTATTTCACGATGAATGTTGTGTTCAGAGAAATAGGGGAGGAGATGCGTAGAAAAACAGTGATACGTTCAATACGGAGCAATAAAGTACTACTGACATTTATAGTTTAATGTGCGAAAGGGTTCATTTCAAAGAATAATTACTTAATGAGCTTTACAAAAAGATACTGGATGACTAGAGGTGATTGTCAAACAGTAATGGCAAGCTATGAGATTATGGAAAAACTGATACTGTTCTGCCTGTTCACCAATCATGCAACTTCTTATGCACCAAGTTCAATATTAGGAGGAGGGGAAAAATTGTGTAGGGTATGTTTAAGATGTTTTGGGCACCACCTGTTTGGTACGAAGAATATACCTACGGAACAACTTCATTCAGGAGTTAATTTAAACATAGAATCCAAGCTAATAATCCAGCAGAACCACAAATACAGGGTTTAGAACTAACAGTTAATATTCTTGGTCAACATTTTCCTTAGAAAATAGTCTAATTTTAAGAAACGACAGGTTACAAAGTCCCATTTCATTGCCAGTTTTCTTTTGCTGCCTCACTCATAGTCTACTGTTGCTTTATAACAGAAAATGGTTTTGACAGTTTCAAATACCAGGGCTGGTACTTAAATTGGATTTTAATTCTTCATTCTCTTGAAAGTTAGCAGGTCTGTTTGTTCACCAGCCACTTAGCATATGACCTTGAGCACGACAGCAGCAAGGGCTAAGTTTTTTGAAAAGCAGTATCTAATTAGTAGAATTTCTATTTTCTGCTGTGTGCCTTGCAGGTACTTGAATCAGGATGCTGGAAAAACATATTTGTTGGGCCTTGCTTCTACGAGAAGGAAAGACAAATCTCATGAATAAAGAAACTCTTTGACCTTGGCCACTTGCTTGAAAGAGGCATAAACACAGTTTTCAGTAGATGACCTTCTGTTTATGGTCACATCACAGAGTTTCCATAGAGCTGGCAGAGTGCTGGTAACGTCTTCAGCCTAACTGGGGCTGATGGGAAACTCCCTGCTTAGGGGCCAAGGCAAACTGTAGTGTGCTCCTTTCCATGTTGTATTAGTGTTCAGCAGCTCCTGGTCTTCTCTTTTCCTCACCCAGTGCACCTTACAAGCCGGTGATCCTGCTCCTGAAGGGGTCAGTAGCACCCTTGAGCTAAAGATCAGGCTGAATTCCCAGTTTAACTGAGGAGGACATCAGTAGTAGTTGCAAACACTATTGCATGTTAGCCAACCAGTTTTTGAGGAAATACGTGAACGAGACCTTTAGCTGAACTTGCCAGCGTTTAGTTTCTGTGCAAGAAAAGACAGAGCACGCGGCAGTCGCGCCTGGTACGAAACACCCGTGGTTTAAATGAAGTGCACAGGACCTGCTCGGTACCTAGAGCGATCTAGGATGTCTGCACAGAAATACTACTTACTTTGAGCTAGAAATTTCCTGTAATTTAGAGGTGTGCTGTGGGGTGTGACTTTGTTAATCTCGGGAATGTTTTGGGTTGTGCTCTGCCAGGCTGTTTCAGAGGTTTAGAGTTTAGGTGTAGGTTACTGGCTTCTTGCAGCAGAAGATGCAGGGCACGGGCCGGTCATCTGTCCTCAGTGCAGTTAGCTGATCTGGATTTATTTACATCCTTTGCTTGGATCAAGGCCAGCGTACACTACTTGCTAAATTAATTCCCCAAGTTTGTGTTCTACAGAAATACAATCCCTTCCCAGTAAGGACATATATTTGAGTTTTTCCCATTCCCTGGCCACTGTAACATTTCCTCCCTGTTCTCTTAAGCACGGGGTGTAAAAATGTAGGGGAAAAAGTACTGAAATAGGTGAGAGGACTCATCGGGTCATAGTTTACATGAACACGTGTCTCCGTTTGTATGTTTATAGACAAAGAGATTTGCTAGCAACTTACTAACAGCTCTGCAGGCCCAAAGCTGGAAGGTAGTTCTATGTAATTTTTTCATGCTTTCTGAAAATTAAAGCGTAAAAAATGGCAAATCCTGATGTGGCAAGAAAAACTTCAGCAAAATAAAACAACAAAAAAATACCCCAAACAGTTTTCTTTCTCCAAGACTATTTAAAATCTTGAAAAACAAGGCATACGTGCATTTTGTGCGTGTCTCGGGGATGACCTCAGTCTGTAGTATTTAAAGCTTGTAACCAGTGTTTTTGGGGAACAATGAAAAGAGTTATCTTCTCTCCCCCCTCCCATGTTTCTCAGATGCAGCAATTCATTCTAGTTCATAATTGCTCAAATAATTTCACCTCATTGGTTTTCAACAAAGCCACCTAGATTGACACTTCAACAAATTGAAAGTTCAGTGTGGAATAAAAGCTAGTGACAAGGCCTGACTGCTTTGCATGGAGGCGTGAGATTAATGGTTAAAATTATTTAGCTGTCGTGCTTTCCTCTCTGAAGACCAGAGCAGAGAGTAATACCTGTCTGAGCTTACTCTGCCCCCTCTCACCACACATTCTAGCTACTTTCAGTTCGTTCTCTTTCTCTGTACTTCCCCTGGTCGTGATTCGCCCCTCTGATGGTTTCTTGTGCGATGCCGCAGGGGAAACCGCAGCACCAGAGAGGTGTGTCCGGCCGGGCAGTCTGGGGTGCAGGGGCCTGCTGCCCTCCCTGGGGTGCAGGCTGGACCAGTAACACGTGTTCAGAAGGTTGTTGGGGCTCACTGATGTGCGCGGTGTGCTGTCTCAGGAGGAAGGGTGAGTGTTTATTGGGAAGGTATAGCTCACTGCTGCAAGGAGACTCTCCTTACGGGCTGTTGCTGAATAAAACCACTGCCCCTTCTGTCGAGAGTCCTCAGTTTACATGAGATGATGTTGTTTGGGCTTTAAAACGGTTCTCCAAAATGTGAAAATGTACATTAATGAAACCGGCAGTCACAGAGCTAATGGGCATGTATAGAGACCTGTCTGCAAACCTCCTGACATGGACTCTTTGTAATTGTTTTTGCCCTTAAATCCTCAGACCAACTTAGTGGCTCTGGGTCTTCTCTCATGCCACTGGCCACCCAGCAGCCACCCTTCCCAGCTGCGTCATCTGCCAATCTCTCCACAGCCATTATTTCCCATTGCATGAGTCTAAAAACTCTCCTATGCACACTGACTGGGGCAGCTATTATGAACCTGCTGTCTGGTGGGTCTCCTTATTTTTATGCATGTGGAAGTAGCTATTTCTGAATAACCTTTTGAAAAAGTCTTAGAGAGTTAAATGTGGCTGAAAAAATCTATAGGAGACTATTGTAAGGACATAATAGAATATGGCACAAAAGTAAGACCTTCCTCCAGGGCTTTCTAACCTAATTATGTAGCAAATATGTAACTGTATCAGGGACTGTTGTTGAGCTTTTAAAAATTCTATAGAAAAGTTAATATTTTCTGTTCCATTAATAGTAGATCGGGACTGTGTGTGGTTGCCAGTTTTGTTTTTAGGTTTATTAACTACTTTGGTTAGTTCTAAACCAGTTATGGTTTAGAACTAGACCTTATTTTTCTCTGTTGGCAGGTTTATTAACTACTTTGGTTAGTTCTAAACCAGTTATGGTTTAGAACTAGACCTTATTTTTCTCCTCTTTAGTGTGATTGTTTTGTTTTGTTTTTTTTTTTTTTTTAAACCAGATTACTTACTTACTTACAGTTGTAATGTCTCAGAATCCCCATCGGGGCCAGCATTCTGTTGCACAAAGTGCTGTGCATTAAAAGAACAACATGTAATATAGTCAATAAACTTGCTTGAGGCATTGACAAAGCTGAAACTTTTTGGAATGACGGGTTCAGTGTATTGCTCATGTTCCGCAGTCTGTTTAAGCGAGGAGACACTAGATCTGATTCATCAAGGTAGTTAAAGACAAGCTTAGTTCTAACTAGGTGAAAAAATCCCACTGATTCCTCAGGCTTCTCATTTGTTAGGTAGACACAAGTGCTAATATGCAGTGCTGAACTGAGTTCCTAACGCACAGATCATGCGTGTGCTGGTTTTGCAGGTGAGTTTCAAGCCTGTCATATACTGGTGATAAATACATTTGTGAAAAATTCTTACTTAATCACATGAGTTATCCATGCCTCTCCAGGCACATTACCAGCAAAATTCCCACGAACTCAGTGATGGTTTGGGATTTTCAGCATACCGTCAAAGAAGTTTCAAGAATGGGTATAGTGACAGGGTGAAAGCTGACTAGTGATGGGCAAAATAGTTATTTAGTGGTTAAGGGGGGAAAAAAAAATCCTGAAATTAAAGGCTATTCTAGTAGCTAGTACAGGAATGTTCATAGCATTATTTGATACAGCTGAAAGCTTAATAATAAAGATAGTCCCAATAGAGCCATTGTGTTCCAAGGAATCGGCTGTGATGCCACTTATCAGAAGTTTTACCTATTATTAGGAGGTAAAACCAGGTTCAGTGCTCTAAAAATAATAAGAAAGCAAGGGCTCTTAGTCAGATTTTCTGCCTTTCAGAAATCTTGTAGATACTTTGCAAGGATACTTTTGCTTTTTTTTGCAATGGGAGCAGAGGCCTTGCAGTGAGTAGGAGATAAAGGATAAATGCCAGGAAAGATTTTTCTGCTTTATCCTCCCCTGTGGATCTTGGTGATAATCAGTGCTGTAAGAGGCATATCATCTGCCCACACTGGAAAGGGGAGAAGAGCACGTTCCAGGGAATGATAACAAAAAATTTACTTCTCGTTACCCAAGGAGTGGTGACCAAAGCCTCTGAGATCATTTCCTTCCTGATACAGTTCCAAAAGTCATAGATTTGGGGTCTGTGGAGCAGGCCCACAAGTTCAAATTTCAGTGTTTTACAAGTTCTGTGCTAGGAGGAATATTCCTCTCCCCTTGCTCTTGGTCATGCATGGGAGCATACACATGGGTGTGGGCTCACACACGCATCTGTGCACGCACAGAAAATAGAAATTGGTGAAATTCTACAGCTTCATTCGAAGTTAATTAACACGAAATTAATGAAATTTCCCTTCCTTCAAGAATGACCTTGCGTTACGTCTGTAACAATAGGGAAGATCAATTCTCTGTCATTTTTTGTGTCTCAGTTTGTAGACCTATAGCCTGTGGACAAAGTAACCTTAGGTTTGGCTAGAGCCAAACACCCTTGTTCTGTACTCATCCTGTGTGCGGGAAAGGTAGCCAGAGCTGCTTGAAATATCTGGAGGGCTCATTGTGGCATGCTCTTGCAGACCTTGCTGCCATCTGCTTTGAAGGTAGTAAGAGTTTGGGCTTTCTTTGTCAGAGCTGGTTTTACCCTGTGTCGTTGGATGAAAAGACAAACCATGGAAGATGCAAAGGTTAAGAAGAGAACCCAGCAGCAGCTGAACTTAATGCCTCTGGTCTGAAAATAAATCCTATTTAGATTGAAAAACATTGTGCTGAGGTTTTTACAAAATTAAGAGCAATGACTAGGCGTCTGTTTCATAACACTGACGTGCCAAGAGCGCAGCATACTGCACACGTGTTCCCTGTCGTACATACCTGTGCCACGGTAATCCTCCTGTGAGGGTAGCTACTGGATGTGGCTGGAATGTATGCTGGTGGTGCAGCATTTTTCTTCCAGTTGTTTTGAAGGGAGTGGGTAACACACACTTGCCACAGTTAAAGGAAACAGGGCATGCAGAAATAATGGAAAGATGCCTTATTAATTACTGTGACCATCACAGTAATCACAAATAAGTGCTTTATTCAGAAATAATTATGGTATTTAGAATAAAGTATTCAAAATGTCCAGATAACCCAAAATGTTGGGTTGATCTCTGCATTCACACCATTAAGTAAACTTGTGATGACCATTTGCTAGACATAGCTGTATTGATCAATATAAATAATGACAAAGATGATGAAAACTGATGCTCCCAAATGTAAATGCTTAGAGCAGCCACAAGAAAAACCCATCCACAAGCTTAGGGTAGCTGTTACTAGTGGAATCTCAGAAATGCATGGGCACTGAAGTCTTAATGAATAGTAGTGACTGCTCTCTTAGAATTTTCAACATGTGCTACTTTATACTTGTCACTGTAGGACCTTGCACATGGATATGACATTAATTTAAATCTGTTTCTGCAAACTATGGTTGGTTCCCTCTTTAATATTTAATACAGACAAGGAAGTTACGCAGGATGGTAGATGTTACTGAGGATGCTCTTGCACAGACTTTATATAAACGTAATTTGCTCTAGTGTCCAGTTCTGAAATGAATAAATCATATTTGATACTGTGTTTGACTTTTCTGTATTATGATTTAATAATATAAAAATTTGACAAGGGTATGGATATTAAAAATAGTTATCACTCAGGCCAAGCTGCATCCCTGGAGCTGCTGCTTATCTTACATCTGCAGCGTCTGCGTGGCCAGATGAGCGCAGCGCTGTGCTGAGGCTTCCTGTGCCTGAGCGACGCAGAACAGGGGCACGGGGAGGGAGACCCTGTCTCTGCGACCTTCGCTCATGAGAAGCTCATGGTGTTTTTTTTACCTGGTATCTACCTGCACAAGAGCTGTACCAAATCTGCAATCAAAGAAACTGTTACGTCATGTTCCGCTTTCCCCGAGAGAGAGGGTCATTTTTCTTTCCCCCTTTCTTTCTTTTTAGCTTCTCTAAGAACCTTTGTTCTCCTCTATAGAAAGAGGAGAAAGGGAGCAGCTCTGTACCGCGAATATAGAGGAGACTTCTGCCTGAAGATGAGCAGGATTATGGGCAGTCGCAGCAATTCAGCTAGCCAGAATGCTTGCCTTCTGCTTCCTAATGTTTTGGAGCTGGACTGCAGTTAGCAGAAGAACTGTTTGTGTATGCAAATACTGCTGAAGTTAGTAATGATTTCTGGGATTGGTAACCACTAGAGTCAGTAGTAACTAATTTTTTCCCTCTGAGAAGGATGTATAATCTTTTGTTACTGGTATTATGCGATTTGAGCACAGAAATGAATCTTGTGACAGGCATGGCAATGCTTGTAAATACTCCTTGTGTGAGTGTTCGTACATGTATTTGTTTTGCATTATTATTACATAGGCATTTTCAACAACTTTTAGTGAATTACTGAGTTTTGGCAACAATGATCATATTCACTTGGCATATCTATCTTTCTAAAAAGAAGTCCTTCTATGACCTTCAGTTTTTTGAGTTCACATCTCTTCCCCCCCCC
>NW_010229968.1:0-51492 GCF_000690775.1 Eurypyga helias | reverse complement strand
CCCCCCGTGGTGATGTATTTGTAGCTGCTTTAAAAAATTATTGCTGAGGTATGGATTTCATTCTCTAAATGCAGAGAACAATAGCAAAAGGGTTGGTTGGGTTTTTTTTCTGAACTCAGAGTAATAGTGGTGAAATGATTTATGTGCCCTTCTAAACTGTTTGCAGGTGTTAATCTGAACCATATTGCTTGTTAATCCGGCTGCTGGCAAACCGAGAGATCGTCTGGCAGGGCTGGAGTCAGTGCCTGCACGTCCTCCCTTGTATTGCCCTGTTCTGATAACTCTTCTGTTTCCTTCTCTAAACAAAAGGAGGCAAGTTCAAAGTGACTGATAATCATCTTTTCTTTCTTTCATTAACAACTCCCTACCCTAGAAAGCAGGCTTGCTGCCGCAACACCTGACTGCCGATGGTCAGATGAAATAAAACAGATAAGGAGCCCTGGAGTCTGTCAAACCAATTTAGACAGTGGATTGTAAAGAAGAACAAATTGGATGCTTCAAGAAGTAATTCTGGGCAATCAGCTAGTGGTGGTTTTGGTTATTTAGTAATATATAAACCAGTGGCTTTAACTCTTGTTTGAGGCTACTGAATTGTTATGCAGGATGTATCTGAAGCTCCTGGACACTGTCATCAGGATCCCCATAAAATAATTCATTTAATCTGCAAAACCTAACGTGTGCTTATAGTGATTGCCTGCTCTCTAACGTCCAGCCAAGAGGTTGTCACCAGTTCATCTCTTACGTGCACAGCACTGCCTGTGTGTCATCCTCCAGAAGGGTTTGCCTTGCACTGCTGTGTGTCTACACCTACTGTTCTCCTGGACACTGTCATCAGGATCCCCATAAAATAATTCATTTAATCTGCAAAACCTAACGTGTGCTTATAGTGATTGCCTGCTCTCTAACGTCCAGCCAAGAGGTTGTCACCAGTTCATCTCTTACGTGCACAGCACTGCCTGTGTGTCATCCTCCAGAAGGGTTTGCCTTGCACTGCTGTGTGTCTACACCTACTGTTTGCTCCTAGAGTGGGGTTTGTTAGCCTGAGGAATACTCTCATCTCCCGATGGTAATCACTTCTGTATAACGAACAAAAAGAAATGCTCCTCTGTAGAGAACAGGTCAGCGGGAACGTGGGCCACTCCAGCTATGGTCGGAAAGTAGCTAGCTCTCGCTGTGCAGTGTGGAGGTGCTCATCACTTCAGCACCTAAAAAATACGCCTCGTAAATTCATAATTAGTCAAGTGATCTACTGTTAGATCACTTGAAAAGTATGAAACGTTGGACATGTTTTCATACTTTTCTGGAAACCCCAAAGACAGCTAGCATTTCATGGTGATGTGTCAGGAGCAGGCTGAACTCGACTGTTCGCCTAAATATGGTTTGAGCTCTTAAAACTCTAGAATTCTTTTGAAAGAAAATTTCCAGGCTAGAATCTGATTTTGGAGCATCTAGAAAGAAAAGAAGCTTGAAGAGATGTTGTTTCTGTCCAACCAGATCTTACTGTAGAGGCATAGTAGTAGGGGAGTTTAGTGCTGGCAGACTTGAGTGTCTGCTTGCCTTCAGCTGGGTAATTAATCTCTTTCTGCTCCTTCACCTTCACGACTGAAACCTTCCTATCTAGTATGGAAATATCTTTCTAGAGAGTCAAATTACAAGACAGAATTGCAGCAGATCATTTTGGGTGCATTTAAGGAACATTTTCTTTCAGGCCTTCCATGGAGAGCACTCTAGGGCCCTGCGTGTGCCATCCTGCCATCCGAGCGGTGTTAACGATTCCACCGCTCTTTCTGATCAATGAGCACATTCTTTATGTGCCTCGTTATCTCCCTCCGGGATGTAATGGAGATGGGGAAGGGGGAGGGGTGTTAGATAAGCCTTCCCAGACTGTTACTAGAAAGATGAGGATAAATGTACTCATAAAATGAGTAATTCCATTTTCTCACAATAACTCAAAATTCATACCAAACAAATGGTCTGCGCCTTTTAGAATTATTTTACTGATAACACACAGTGTAATCAAGACCATCACTAATTAGGATTTTTGCTGAAGGGCAAGATACTTTGAACTGGAAGATTGGCAGGAAGAATCCTGGCAGAAGTGGTGCAGTGCCTGTCTAGGCTGGGGAAGAGCTTCCCGAGCGTGCCCAGGGGCCATGCTTTGGGAGGCCCGTCTGCCTCTTTCAGGGCACAGACTCAACTGCAAAGAGCATAAAAGCTTCCCTTCACTTTCTTTTTTTTCCCTTGGTGATGCAGAGCGGCTGGAAGCTGAGTGAATATGTCGGAGGGTTCGTCCCCGAGGCAGCTGGGCACAGAGGGCTGATTCACGGCAGTGCCAGCCCCAGCTCCGCTTTGTTGGAGTCGCGGGTGCTGATATGGAAGGAGGACAGAGTTGTTTTCTGTGAGGCAGGAGGGGCCGGCTCAGGCTCCTTCTATTCTCCAGCTGCACCACATTAAACTCCTTAATGCACTAACAGATAGTCTAGCCATGTGACAGAAAAACAGAGAAAAATCCACATTTAAATTGCTTTACAGGCACATCTTACAGCTTTTTGCAACTTCCCCAAATCTGTTTCTTCCCAAAGTCTCCTGTCTCTCTCTGAGATGTTGTGTCAGCTTTCCAGCCAGGCTTCTTTCTGTCCTACCTGCACTGGGGGGGGTGGATACGTGGAGTGTCAGCCCAAAACTCCAGAGCTAGAAGGAGCTCATGTAATCTTTTGCGTGTGTGCCAGGGCTCTCAGGCTTAGGGCTGCAGGCGTTCCCTGCCTCTAGGCAGGGCTGTTTCATTTTTTACCTTTCTGAGCCATGCAGCCGGCTTACATTCCCAGTCCATTTGTAGTGTCCAGGAGAAAGTCATCTTTGCACTACATCGTCTTACGCTGTCTGGCTGTTTATCCAGATTATTTAGAAAGGGACCACTTGAGCATCTAAACTGCATGTTTGTGCACAGAATGGGCGATTTTTGTGAGTGTGACAAGTTGTGACCATGCTGCTTAATGATCTGTTTAGCTGTGCACATATATTGAGTACATGGTAGTGTACCTATCTCAGGTTTAGAATATTACTGAGCTGTTAAATAGAATCCATTTCCAAGGGCAGTTCTTTGTAATTAGACACGGAGCCAGGCGTTGGTGCAGGAAAGGACTATGGCTAGCAGGAGGTGCTTTAACATCATCTTCAGGCTGGCTCTGATGAACTTAATCCTGTTCCTGTTTGAATCTTCCTCACAACTACCAAGTAACTTGGCTTCTGCATGGTGAACTGGAGGCATCTGTGATGAAAGGCCACAAATACCCATTTGAATACTCTGCTTAGGGTGATGCAGCTTCAGCACAGGTGATTTTTCATATTGTGCATCCGCTTCGCTGCAGGAGTTGAGACGCTTTCTGGTGCCTGTTTCCTGATGGCAACTTCTTGGACTGCAACTGAATTGCAAAGGGGAGTTGGTGCAAGTGCTGCGGTGAGCTCCAGGCACTGGTGGCCTGGCAGTGATCTTTGAAAAGTCTGTGAGGCTGACAGTGCACACAGCATAGGCCTGATATTGGGTCCACCCCTGCTCTAACCTGTTCTCCCAAATCCAACCACTGACAAATGGAAAGTGTTACAGATCATTTCTTGCTCTCCAGGGTTTGCCATATTGCAGGAACATGTGGAAAAATTCATCACAGAGTATGTGTTTTCGTGAGCTGCCTTGTCCTTGGCTTAATCTGTGTGTTACTGCTGCAAGCAGTCGGTAGATGACTTGCTTTTCTTCTCGTTACTCGGTGATGGGGAACTGCAGAAAGCTTTGAAGATACAGGTCAGTTATGTCCTGTTGAAGGGCAGTTCAGGTCACTGATGGTATTTTCTTCTGATGTATTTCGAATGTTTTTGTCTTTTAAGTCTGCAGAAATTGTTGACTTCAAATGTCTTTCAGTTTGGAGGCTTCCTTTTGGCTGGTTTTAGAAAGTTGTGATAGCTTGGTTCTACTGATGTGAGAGGATTCTCAGCTTTGTGGGTCTAGTAGGTGCTAAGGTACTTGAGAGATTTTTCCCAGTTAAGAGAATTGAAATCCCATAAACAAATTGATCTCATCCAGGCCCTCCCTTCAGGGAACTGTTTATTAATTCAAGCACATCAGTTCAGGCAAAATCCTCAAGTAGAACAACGCAAGGCTCTTGCCTTGCCCAGCCAAAGCCATAGGCACCTTTTTCTTTGCCTCTGTTTGCCCAGGACCAACTGCTGCTGTCTTCTTGGTTTTCCCCAGCTCAGTTTGGCTCCCATTTCAGAAACTAACTGGTTCTTTCGTCAGCATCCGGCAATGTAACAAGGTTGCTTGGACATATGTTTCACACGTGCACATGTAAACTAAAGCTTGTTGTACTCACACCTGCCACGCTGACTTTGCCAGTGGAAACTTGGATCCTTTCTTGTAGACTGTATCTTACGGTAGCTGTAGAGATTTTTCTTTACTTTCAAATCTCAGACTCTCATCTTCCCCATTTAGATGCATCGTTCGCTTTGTTTATGGAAAAGTTACAAGATCATAGAAGGTAAAATATCCACTGGTGGGGTTACGTGGAAAGCTTTCCCATCTGGGAGTGGGAAAGAACACCTGCTCATCTGCTCTCTTGAGGAGAAATGGGAAGATGATGCAATAATTATTACTTTGAAAGTTAACTTCTTTATTTTCATAAAATTGTCCTGCAGAACCTTCCTTCTGTTTCGTAGCTGAGCACAAACCATTCACGCTCACTGTCCATAGTGGAAGTGCAAAAAAGAGGGGCTAAACTGTGCTGACACTGGAAATAGAACATGAATTCTTACTTTTCTGTGTAGAGATATATATAGTCATAGATTCATTGTGGATGAGTTTTTTTTGAACTCTGGCCATTATTGTTAGGCCTTTCTGGCAAATGTCACTTTAAAAGTATTTCTAGAACTTTTGTTCTTGAATTTTTGTTTCTGTTTTGCTTTAACAGTTGGTAAACATCACAGGAGAGGATCCAATAAAGAGACAGATGCTGGCTTAGCTGGTACACGGTTTGAATGACAAACCAAGATCAACAGATCATTATTTTTCACAGCAAGCAGAGAAGAGCTGAGAGAAATGGCTGATTTCAGTGCCAACCTGTGCTGATAGTAGCTCTTGTGTTCCAGAATGCTGCACAACGGGAGAAGCTCTCTTGCGCTGTTTTGAGGTTTTGCTCTGTTTGCTTGCAGTTGCGTTTTTTGCATTCAGGCCACTGCCAGTTTGCTCAAAGTGCTGGCTGTACAGAAAAGAGGCTGCTAACCTCATCCGCTCTAACTCAAATCAGAAATAATAAGTTGTTGCCTCTTGTGAAATATTTATTTTAATTTTCTGCATTTCTACCAGCTTTGGGGCTTTATTCCCAACTTGATTGAGTTGATGTTTAGAGCAGGTCAGTGCAGCATAGGCAATGTGGACTATTCACTCTCTTTGGACATGCTTTGTTGTTGAACGAGCTTAACTCTAGGCTAAATCTTGATGCAAGTCAAAGTACTCTGCTACAGTTTGCACATCATGCGATGTCTTCAGAAAGAACACTGTCCTCAGCTGCTTAAGGAAAAAAAGTAGGTGATTCAGGAGAAGCTCATTCAGTGCTTGTGGAGAGTGGCTTTGGGGACTTTTCCCATCATTCCAGTGGTTCAAGGGTGTATCAGATGTTTTCTATTTACCGTCTTACTCTATATATAATTGCAGTGGTAGTGTAGTTCAGAATTCTTTTTGACTATTAAATGGATTAAATTAGTACCATGTGGAAATGCCAGATAATATTTATTTTATATTTCAGTGTTTGACTTTAGAGGTTTGAGTGGTAATTGGCTGTGGGGAAATACTTATTTCTATTTTACATTAATCATATGTTTATCATCATAAAATATGTTCTTGTGAGTGTTTTTCACATCTCTCACTCTGATTTTCTCTTTGCCTTTTCAAAAGGCGAAAGAGAAGGCAAAATTTCAAAACCAGTTTTTGACTTAATTCTCCCAGATAGGAACTGCCGAGTTTGCTCCAGCTGCTGCTGCTGAGCAGCTGGTAAGGTGAAAGCTCTTTGAAAGCATAGTCACAACCCACCAGTAACTCACAGCTCGAAGAGCTTGGTTCTGCCTGTAAATATTTGTACTTCAGAAGCTGCTTTACTGCGCTCTTGGATAGCAAACGGCTTGCCTGTAAATTATTTTACCCACTAAGGGCTGTTTTACCTGACCACACTTGTGTTCTGCTCATAAATACTTCAGCCGCCTGGGATTGCTTAAGTATGGGACATTCCAATAAAACAAGACTGTACCATGGGACTTCATAAACTCAGCACGTTTTTTCTCCAATTGCTGAACTTCTGCACGGCCACTGTCAATCTGCCTGACACCTTTCCTGTCCTTGTCCCAACGAGTTTTCTCTCTGAACAGTGTGACCATGTAACGAAACGTCAGCATCGTCTGTGGTGTTGGAGCCAACCTGAACTGTGCAGAGCATTGGGATGCAGCACCATGCACCCTGAAATGCTATGAACAGAGCAGTTGTACTGCCCAGACAGTAATCACTGAAGGCATTTACTTAGGGTAAGCTCGTCGGTAAGACCGATGTGCTATTTGAGAGAGAATGCAGAGAGGCCTGGTTTTCACATCTAGGCCATACGTTGTATTGGCAGGTGAGGGATTTGGCCCTGCAGATTGCCATGTTGGGCCATCAGATGATAATTTGATGAGTTAAATGGCAAGATAAACCTGAATGTTAGAATGTGAAGGCTCTGTCTCTGGCAAACAGTGCTCCTGACACCTGTGGAATTAAGGCATCTCTCATGTAAGTGGCTGCGTGCGGGTGGAGGCTGCATCCATGCAGATACCATCGATGCTACAAAAGGTCACAGTTTTTCCTCAATCTCTTCTTGCTTTTACTCTTTCTAAGCAAATGACATTTAACTTAAATATCCTTAATATTTAGAAATTAAGTAGGAATCGCATGAGCTAGTTAGGTGTGCATGTTTAGCACCAGTCCCTCCTGGTGTGAATGAGCAGTCACTCACCCTCTGTCTTCAGACCTTATGCCATTGGTCTCAGAAGATAATTTCTTCTAATGCATGGCTTTGAGGAAGAAAAATATTTTTTGTGCTTTTGATACTGTAAGTGGCCAGGAGTGTACAAGAGAATGGCCAGCCAAGATGATCTCAAATCATTGCTGCTGAATCACTGCAATAATTTTCAGAAGGTCAGTTAAAACCCAGGAAATAAATTAAAAAATTATATTCTTATTGTAGTTTAGAACAGTGGTTTGTTTGAGATGTTTTGAAGAACCCGTAAATCTGGTACATGATCCTTAAGCCTTTGAACTGGATGGTTGGGTTATATCAAGATAAATCAGTGGCCAGCTGGATAAATCATAAGCATCAGAAGCCTCAGAACTGGGAGGTGAAACTTCTGAGCAGCTCATGGATTGGGTGTACATACATCAAACCATTTCCAGAGTTGGAGACGCGAGGCTACAGGTCAGCGTGCTGTGCTGCAACTCTGGCTGATGCATTGTTCTTTCCGTATTGAAAAACAAGTGACCCCCTGTTGCTGCCCTTCTTCCTTCCCTGAGATCAGCCATCCCCAGGCTGAGCTGCCTCCCTTTGCTTACAGATCTGCTGTTGTTCTCTGTGGTAGCATCTCCAAGCAAACTGCGTTTGCTGGAAGTAAGGAATAAACCACTGTGCTCAGTGTCTTAGATACCATGATTTCAGACAACGACACAGGGGTGTAAGGAAGGCTGTTTGCCTGGTACATGTGAGAAGAGGGTAACTCTTGTCTGGTTGGACGTGTTTGTGAACCTCCACAGGGAATTTCCGTGATAGATTGACAGCCTGTGAAACCATGACGTTAGTATCAAATCATCCTTGTGACCTTCGTACATCTTTCCCGCTACCTGCTGCTCAGATTTCAGCATGGATACGGCAGGCAGTGTGTCTGTAGGTTGCTAGGGTTGGAAGTGACTTTCGACAAGTAATCACACTGCCAAAATTGCATGATGTTTTGAGAGAGCACGGAGTTTTTTAATAATGAGTATTTGTCAGACACTGTAGTATTTCAAGAGAGAAGTTGTTTTGTCACACCTGAAACACTACAAAGCTGATGAAGAAAACTGGCCCTGGCTTTCGGAAGAATTTTTTTTAATTAAATATCGGAGGTTTCAAGATCAAAGGGGAGTCCTAATGCAAACTGAAGAGACAACTTCAAAATGGTTTAGTAGGAAGGAGATGTTTTCTAGGCTTTTGATTATGGTGCTGATCTGAATAGAAACACCCAAATCTATTTTGACATGATGATTGGAAACAAAGCTAACACAGTTTTCAGAAATGTCAATCATAGTCGATGAAAATTTATTTCCTTCTGTCATAAAATAGTACCACCCACTGAAATTAAAACCGTTTTTTTCCTTTGGTTTGCTGGAGTGTCAGGTAGAAGCACATTTAGCTGAATTTCAAGCAATCTTTGTCAGTATGCAGGTTGAATTTCTTTAGTGTTATGACGCACTGACAGTTTTGCAGTAAATCCTCATTATAAATATGCGTGCGGAAGAGTCTCAGCATGCACAGCTAGAGTTGGTGCTCGCGTAGCATGTTTGTTTTCTGCTTTTTTAACCTACTCGGATTCAAGTGTAGCTCTGTTCTTCTTGCTGTTTAACTTGATTTCAAACAGTTTGAACAATATAGTTGAAGGCACCTGTTGTAACACAGAGTTGTAGCCATGTCTGGAATTTGTTAGAGGAGAGCCCAGCTCCGTGCCTGAAGAGTCTGCAGAAGTTTGGTGTAGTCTCGGCTGAAGTAAAACGTGGATAACTGAAGCAAGTGAGCAGCCCCAGTGAAGGACACGGTGCTGGTGAGATGCTATACCTGTGGGTGTTCCTCAGCCTTCAGACTCCTGTGGTGCTTCTGGGCCACTGCCAGTGACACTGATGTGGGAAATGCAAAATCTAGCTGCCTTAGGAGTGATGGAAAAGGTTCCTTGTGTGGATAGCACCCTGTACAATTCCATGATAGGAAATACTCTGTTTTGGCTCCCACCGAACTGTACACACTCTGCTTCAGTATTTTGCTTTACTAGATTTGCACTGGTGGTGGACACCATGAAACACATTGTCCTTGTTCGCCAGGGAAGAGACTTCTTTCCTTCAGTAGCTTGAATTTTGAATGAGCTATTATTGAAGCTTCCCTTTAAGTGTTTTGAATGTGTTTGTGGTTTAACGTGTTCTCCTCCATCACATGACTGGTAGAGACTGGCCAGGTTACTCAGTCCATTTTCCTAAAACCAGGGAGGCAAGAGAGAAATGAAAACAAATCATTCTGCAAGTTTTCCCCGTTTTGTGCTGTGAGAGGAGACCTGTTTTTCTGTGTAGGAGGGTGGTCATCGGTATTTTCAGCACTTGAAGACATGAGAAACAATCATAGAAAGCACTGGTTTTCTGCTGAATAATATCCTCATATAATGCTTATTTAAAAAGAAGTAAACTTCTTTTTCCAAACAGAAGCAAACTCTAAACAAGAGCAGATTTTGTGCTTTTGCAGAGGTCAGGAGGATGTCAGATAAGATGGCAATGAAATAATGACGTGCTTTAGAAGAAATGAGTGCAGCTCCCAGTGAGGCAGAGCACAGCGAGGAGGAAAAATTGGTTGGGGAGCATCTAGAAAAATCTGAAGGTACGAAGAATTGAATGTGATAATGATGCTGAAGAACTGCCTAGCAGCTTGGTGAGTTCTGATGTTTGGTTCAGACAATTTGTAAGTTGGGGAGGGAAATCGGGGCATTAGGGAGAAGTAAATTGGCAATTTCTGTGACTGTCAGAACAATCGGGACAGATGCCCAGGTCTGTCTCTGGAGTGCCTGAGTTAGGCCGTCACCAGCTCCTGTCTTGTCTCACAGAAAGGCTCGGAGGGGTGCTCTGCTCCGTGTTGGGCAAGGGAAAGGCAGGTGCGATTTCTAAAGGCCTGTGTTCTTACACTCCCAATTTGTAAGTTCTAATGGCCCTTTATGATTTTGAAATTCTTTCGTTCCAGTCCAGTAATTGCAAGAAAATAAGTCTGATGCCATGAGCCAGGTCCTGAGCAGCTCTGAGTCAGTGTGACTTGGATTCAAGGGCTGCAGCAGCTTTTCTGCCCTTCTTGGGTGTAGGGGAAGATTGACAAGTTGCCTTAATCCTCCACAGTATTTCAAGGGTTGATCCCTTTTAAGGTACTACAGTGTTTAACGTTTGCTGACACTTAATTGAAACAAAGCCTATGGAATGAAAAACTAGGTAACAGATTTCCTAAATCTGAGCGTTCCTGAGTTAGGGAGAATGTCGTTTCTCTGTTGGAAGTCCCAACTTTGATCCTAGAGCCACAGTAAGCTTTGCATATTTACATTAGAATGATCAGTTTCTAATTCTGCAGATTTTTCAATCAATACTTTTCAGGTGCAATATTTTTGTTGTTGCTGTTGTGGTGTGTATTGTGGTTTGTTTTTTTTTTTTTTAAAAAGAACAGAGTACTGTGGGGGAATCTTCCGCTATAATTTTTCCATGACTCCATCTGCTTCCCTAATGTTACATAGTGTCTGTGCATTTGTAACTAAGCACATTTTCTCCTGCAAGATGTTCCTATTACTGCTTAGACGTCTCAGTATAAATTTGGATACGTGCTGCACTCCAGTCGAAAAGCATCACAAATATTTTTTCTCCCAACAATTACCAAAGGTTACTCTCAAAGAGCAAAGACATTATTTAATTGAATGTTTTAGAACCATTCAAGAGAAAGTGCACTTGTCGCTTTTGAAACTGTCTGATGTGCCTTTGCCTCCAGCCAAAGAAAAAAGGGTTTGTTTTCCTCACAGAAGGGGTCTCTCATCAGCTGTTACCGCTTTATTGTTGACGTTGTACCTTTGTATTACTCTTAGTTCAAGGATCATAAACTTCGTCAGGTTGATTACTCACCAATTAATTTCAAATGGATTTCACTGTCTAATCCATTTAGCTGTGTTTCTGTCCTACGCTGCCGTACACCTCTTGTAAGGTTTCCAGCAACCTTGGCGCTGGCGATGTAAGCTGTGATTCGGAGGGTGCTATGGATGGCATTTGGAAATGTCAGAGATGACACACCGTTGTTTCAGCCTGCACTGTCTCTGTGGCTGTCCCAGTTACAGACTAGTCCTCCTCCAGGTGATGGCTCGGTGGAGTTGTTGCATGTTGGTCCTGTATGTTACAGGGCAGTAACACTCTGGTATCAGTCACAAACTTCTGTTTTGCAAAGAAAGGAAGAAGGTAAAAATAAAACCAACCTCTTATGCTAGCTATAGGCTCCTGAAATGATGAAGCATGCCAAGTTGCATCAGTGGAAGGTAATAGCTATCCAGACAACAGCAGGAAAACTGCAAATATTTATTGTTGTAAAGGATGAGAATATCTTAAATACAGCTTCAGAACTAATAGGAGAATAGCTAGTATTAGTTCAGTGGAGATTAGCCTTGTTTACAGGGTTCTCTGGTTGCTGGTACGTCAAGCAAAGTGCTGACAACTTCTCTGTAATTGGAAATCAAGGAGAATTATCCTTTCTGCTTTTTTAAAAGGAAAAATGCTTTAACTTGTGTTTCCATCTTCATTTAACTTCTGCTGCTGCTTGCAGGAGCAAATCTGTAGCTAAGCCACTGGTCAATTTTTCTTCAATTAATATCCTTAATTACGTTGTAATTTCATCCTTGTCAGTCTGAAGCCTGTCATTAGAGTTGAATTATCTTCAACAATCCCTATGTCAGGATTTATTTTTTCTTCACATGCCAAAACACATTTATGATGAGGAAAAAAAACCCTTTTAAAATTTCCGTGACTTTCCTGCATAGGGGTTTAGGCATGGTGTGGTGGGGGCACAGGCTGTCGTGCCTGCGCAGAGCTGCGCTTCGTGAGTCAGGTACGAGCGAGTTCCTCTTGTTCCATGCTCTGCCAGGGCCAGCCGTGTGTTGCCGTTGGCTGAGGGTAGATGGGAATACCGTACAGCTGTGCTCCTTAGAACAAAACTCCTTTGACTGTGTTAAACCAAAGCTTTCTGCAGTCAGTTGCTTGCCAGTGTTGTACACCAACAAATGTTTTGGATTATCGTCGAGTTTGGGTTCGGCTCCCTGCCACATTCTGGCTGTGCGCTTGTCCCCATCCCCTCGCACCCTGACCTCACCTCCTGGTGCTGACGCCTCTGGAATTCCCAGGTTCAGCTGGCCCTTTCTGCCACATTGTCTGATGGATGAACGAGCCAAGTTCAATTTGGGACGATTGTCAGAGATGGGCTGTTCCATCTCTGGATTTGAAAAGGGTTGTTGGTGCTCCCCTCACATCGTGTGAGCCGGTGAAGGGTACAAGGGTTGTCTGGGCCAGCCTGGTGGGATCTTATGCTTCCATGGAGCGGCTTCCTACCTGTGCCTTAGTCCCACGCTGAGCCTGGCTCCTGCAGCGGCTCCACCTGCCCTGGGAAGGCATGTGAGTGGTGAGATCTCAGCTTTTTTGAATAATTTAAAAGACAGCTCATCTATTTGTTTAGAGACCCCTCATGCTAGGTTCAAGCTTGCTCATCTCCGTGCTACAGTAGCATTTGGGTGGCTTAATGAATTATTCATGTCACTGTGTGTAGGGTCTTGATTTTCTTTTGACAGTTACCGATACAAATAGCGCTGCCAATTGATACTGCTTAGCTTAGGAGCTGTGGTGAGGCAAGAGCCTAAAATACATCTAGAAATTACCAGAATTACATTTTCACACGCTGTTGTCATAAAAATATATTCAGAATCAGGTTAAAAGAAGAGAGAGGTGAGATAGTGATATACTACATAGCAACACATGGTTTCAGGAAGAATTCCTGGAATTACATTATGCAAGTATGTCACCGCTGTGAGCAGCTGTGTTTCAGTACTACCTTTATCCTTGTTGCTGAAGGCGCCAGGCCCTTAGAAAAAAACTAATAAAACAGAAGATGCCACATGAGTTTTCTTTACGAATACCTCATGCTCCGTGTGCTCCCTCCCTAACCCTTTGGAATGTTGTTCAGGGAAAGCTGAAGGGTTTCTGGATGCTACGCAGTTCAGCTGGCAGGACATGTTTAAGTGCGAAGTCCTGACAGCAGAGGCAATGTGTTGACCATCATTCGTTCACTTGTGCGTGAAGAAGGACTTCCATCGGTGAGAGCTGGCTGCCGAAATGGGCTGGGAGAGGCAGGGAGCCCTGGGAGAAAACAGCCTGCTTAGCATGTCTCTTCCTGCATGTCACACTAATAGAATAAGAAAAGGTGGCAGAAAAATAATTGCATTCTTTTAACTAATGAAAGAGCACTTCAACTTGACGATAGTTTTACTGGCTTAATTACTTTGCAGTAGCAGTATTCACTGCCTTTGATTCGAGTTTTGTAATAGCAGTTACATGGACCCAGTTCCTGGGTGAGCCAGGCAAATTTTTATGCCATTTTAAATGTGTTTAAGTGCATAAGGAAAAGTACAGAAAAGAGAAGGAGGTGAAGTAATTTAGTGAGCAGGTTGGGTGTGCTGGGTGGGGGTGGGGGGTCCCAAAGGAGGTCAGAGCTGGACTTTCAGCTCCTCCTGTTCCGCTTGTGGTTTCAGTCCCATGGTGGCTTCAGCAGCTTGAGGTCTGCTGAAAATATATCCATTTATTTAGCATTAAACGTTATGTAGAAATAAAATCCCCCTGGGTGAATGGAAGAAAATGAAAGAAAAGAAATTAGCAATGTTTTTAAACTTTGTTGTTTCAAACACTTCCTGTATAGTTAGTAACAGGTGGTCATGAAGCTCCAGTTCTTGTTTCTTGGCTGAATTCTCTGAATTCAGAGCTAAAACTTAATTTGTATGTTCAGCTTAACAAGTAGTTTTGCCTTTGCAGGTTTTATGGTTTTATATAGAAAAATGAATTTAAGTGAAGAAGAGTTTAGAAGGGCGGTGTAGTCTTAGTGGTCGGAAGTTTGCTCCAGCGGGCTCAGGGGTGCTGTCTCTGCTCGTCCTTAGGATGTTCTCTCTGCTGCTGGAGAAGAGGCACGAGAAAGGCGTCTTCTCTTCTCGTGGCGCTGTGCACGGTCGTGGTGGAGAAACCTGCTCCTGGGGTGGGGAGGGCTGGTCGCCCTGCAGTCCTCCTGCACTGGGGTGGGCTTGTGTTCACCCACTTGCGTGAATCCCATCCCATGCGGTTTGGTCACTGTATCGCACGGCCTGCCACACCTCCTGCGTGCTTCGGAGGGGGGGACACCACTCAGCTGGAGAAATCGTGCTTCTCTGGCAGCTCAGCACTGTGGAAACAGCATCTGCCAGGCTACGCATTAATGTGGTTTAATAACATTCTTTCTGAGTTTAGCTCGATAGCACTTATGATACGGAAGGCATTTCACACTTCTGATGCCATATAAATCTGTGTGTGTGTGTACATAACACATCTGAAGCTACCAGGTAGGTGATAACATACTCTGCATTCAGGGCTACAGAGCATTAGCTGCTATCTTCTTTTTAACTTGATAGTCAAGTGAATTTGGATTAACAACAAAATCTAAAGTGATTGAAATATTACTTTCTGGTGGCGGCCTTTTTATTCTTCTCGGAGTAAAACATTTACTCTAAGATGTGATGACAGACAGCACAGCAAGGAAGGTGCAAGAGCAGTAACACTGCAGTAAAGCTGTCCTCATGGCTGGCTTTTTTTGGGGTAGCTATTATGGCATAACTAGCTAGGTACGTTATCTAACCTACATTAATTGTGTATGTACATATATGTATATATATATGGCCGGGTATAGATTGGTATGGTCTGCGTAAATATTTTTCTGTGTTTTGCAAGCATGAGCAATTTTTAGATGTCACAGGGAATGACATATGTAACCCAGAGAGAGGTACACACAACACAATGCAAATAACGCAGCCAGCAAATTTATAGTTAGGATCTGTAGGATAGGCAAAGATTGATGGGTGGATTGACCATCTCACACTTCTGTATGCAAAATGAATGGAACATCCTAAGAGACTCTCAGAGGTGACAGAGGTATTGTGTTTTATGGAGGAAGGTTAATGCTTTCATGTTGCTGGATTTATCTTTGGGGGGTTGCGTTGTTTAGAGGGGTAACAGCCATGCTGCACTGTATGTATACACACGACATCAGAATTAATCATCATGTTACACTTCAAAGTTTGTGAAAAAAGGCCAAATTCAACATTCCCTTAGATTAGTATTTGTTTTTGGAGTCAGGCCATATGTTTTTCCCCTGATCGTTTCAAAGGCTTTGGTCAGCGGAAAAGTAAAGAATGTTTTGGAGTAACATTGGTATGGGCAGAGTAGTCGTACATAGTTGTTACAACAGGAATGATGTTGACACTGGACCTTTGCATACTTTTAAAATTCAAAGGCACCTTTTCTGATGGTATCAAAAGAGCACTGCTTTTCAGACGAGTTACTTGTTGGCCTAAAAATCTTAATGGAGTGTAGAATTCTCGTTTTAAATTCAGATTGATGTTTTTTTCCCTTTGAGATCCGCAAGACAGCATGGTGCAGAGCAACTAGACATGTGCAGTTGCCTGCCACAGGGTAAGTCTGTCTGCCAAGAACTGCAATGGTTTGCCTTGTCTTGACACACCAAGACCCCGTGTGTTCTATAGTTCATTGCTGAGAGCAGGTAGTGGCACTGACAGCTGAGGGTGCCGAGACGGTGTGCTCGGTGCTGTGGGGTCCTGTGTGCCAGCGAAACGAGCCTGCTGCTTCCTATTACTGTAAGATCACGGATGGTGTAGAGTGTCTTACTAGGCCATACCTTTTTGTCTTTTCTGTCTCGTGATTACATTGTCACTCTGAAACTGTTTTCCCATAAAGTGGGAAGGCTTTTCTTTATTCAGCTGTGTTTTGTTAAGCAGTGTATAGAACCCGGACACAACCACTGTCTGTGCATTTTCAGTTGTTTCTTACTTTTTCTGTGAGTCCAAGGCCTGTTTGAGAGATCTGTGGTGTGAGATGGTGTCGTGCCAGTAATGAAATGCTGGGTTCAAAATGAAAGACAGTCATTCCAAAACACTTTTATTTTTAGATCCTCCTTTTCTTAGTCTTGGATGCTGTTTCCCTCTGCCCTCCTTCAGTGTGATTGCTTGCCAAGCCATGTGAGGCAACTTAAAACTGACATCCAACCACAGCTTGAAATGTGCCTTGAAATCTCTTTTAATTAGATATGAGCCATAATAATTTAATTACAGATCCACCCACTAAATTGTCTGTTTTGAATTGTAACAGCCACACTGTGTACAGAATCAAAAATGTTTGGAGTAGATACCTCACTGATTTCTACCAAGGGCATTCAAGCTTGGAATAAAATACCAGAGTACTGTGATTGTTTAACCTCAAGCTTGCTAATTACCCACATTACTTGGAAAATCTGCCAGATTTATCTAGATTTAAGTCAGCCCTGGCTCAACTGCTTGCTTCTGGGAGATGAGATGCCTAGTGCATTTTGCACTGAGGAAGCACCTGAGGGCAGGATCGTGCCTGCACTGCGGGTGAGGAGCATACCACCAGCAGTAGATGACTGGAGCTTGAGAAGTGTCTCGTTGCTTTGTGGACAGACTTTTCAAATAATTATTTCCCATAAGTTTGCATTAAATATGTATCACACATTTAAGAAGTAATTCCATCCTTCAGTGTAGATATATAGAGGTGGTTGTCCGTGAGGTGTCACTGCTGGGGAATGGTGTCTAGGTTGCTATTCGCTCATCTGGTAACAAATATGAGCTGTTGCTGTTTACATTAGCAGTTGACAGCAAGGCTGATGGGGTATCTATTACATCTTCATCCTTATGTAATATTAGGAATAGGCTAAATCACTTGGTAACCTGGGATCGTTGTGATGTGTGTTCTACTGCAGCAGTAGGGAGATCCAGGAGGCAAGGCTGTAGCTGCAGAGGAGAGACTAGCTGAAGCACCAGCAGCTGCAGAGGTAGGAGCAGACAAGTCGGTTAATGGAAACCTCTTGTGTGATTCTGTTGCAAAACACCACTTGGAACCCTCAGGTTGATTGAGTCAATCAGTCTGTCTGTCATGGATACAGATCATGGTGGTTAGAGTGAAAGCAGTGGGATTGCCTTGGGGGAAAATGCCTTCAAATATGCCAAAGCATGAACATACAAACTAATTTCATTCTGAATTATCTGAAATAAGGTTTTAAGTACATACTTGAAGGGCTTTGTATGTTTTGAGTAGAATGTCTGAAGAAGTGCTGCTGTATAAAATGCAGTGGTTGACAGCACAAATTTTCTGTAGTAGTTGTGGTTCCCATCCATCTTCTCATCAGCATTATGGTGTAATGTTTCCTTTCACTTTGCTAACATTCCGGTTAAAGGTAAACCTTAGATTTGGAATGTTGTGTATCATCATTTTCACAGGTGAATAATTTTCAGTTTGGTGATTTCTGCTTAGGTCTAAATCATGGAGATATTTGACGGGCGTTTTCTCCAAAATTGTTGGACAGTTTTACTGTTGAAATCCTGTTAACGGAATTGGTCAGTGGTTACAGATGGAAAGCTGTAAAATCTAAATGAGTTCTGCTCTTGTTGTCAGTGGTATAAACTCACATACAAATTGGTGAAATAGCGCTATGAAACCTGGGGGATGGGAGCTTCCCTCCCGCTGGGCAGGTGCGGGAAGGCAGCTGGCTGTGGCGTAAGCCAGGGTGTGAGTGAAAACTGAGTTTGGTGTTAGAAAACTTAAAAGCAAAACGTTACCGAAATTCCTCCGTAGAAGAGGGGCTGTGGGACTTGGGGAGAGAGCCCATGTGTGGGAAACTGGGGAGGCTCACACTGCCCTTTGCCCTGTGAGAACTGCTGATGCCAGTTCTAGATCGCTACCCTCCTCTGGAACATCTCTCGTGCGCCTGGGGATAAAAGGCTCTATTCTTCTCTTTGTGGCTCTGCCGGAGGCAGCTCCGAAGGAAGATATTTTCCATTGCTTCAAGTGGCAGTTATCAAGAGATAATTTGGCATTTTTATCATTATTTTTATGAACAATTCTTCTTACTGCAAGCTTGGAAGTCAGCAGGCACCACTGTGGTTGAAAGGCCTAATTTTAAGAATTAATTTGGCCATCACCTGTTGCAAGATGGAACAGGACTGCTCATATTGGCTGCCTCTGAAGGAGAAGGCTGAGGGATAATACTTGTCAGGTGCTTCTCTGTTTCCCTGACTACAAGATAATTTAAATGCCATCTATTTTATTAGCATTAATGAAAATCATCTGGGATACATATCTCCCCATGATAGGCAGTGATTTCCTTTGAATCATATGCTGTGTTAAAACATTAGCTGTAGGGATGTGGTGTTTTGGGTACCAATCTAATCACCTCTCCAAAAGGGTGAAAATGGTGTAGAAAGACAGAAATATTAATAATGTGTATTTCTCTCTAAATATCTTCAAATAGCATATTTAATTGTTTAAATCTTCCCTTCTATGACACTAATAGGGCACCAAAATTTCTTCCCCTGAAAACTCAAGTATGTGTTTCTTAGTAAACACCTATAATTAGGTCAGAATTTTATAAAAGGCTTCTATTTGCATAGAATAGCATTAATTTTGCATTCTATCAAATGAACATGGAGAAGGAACAAATAATTTATTCATGCAAAACCAACTCACATGAATCATTTATTTACCTCTTCTGGTAATTTCACAAGCTCGGTTTTTATGCATTAAGCTGCAAATTAATCAAAATTTTCTAGAAGCTGATTTCGTCCAGGGAAGAAAGAAGTAATAATGCCCTAAATAGCTTCTCCTGTATGGAAAATCCTGTGAACTTGGGCAAAGAGTCCATAAAAAGTCTTTTTTAAATCAAGTGCATATCTGAAGGAGCAGCTGGAAGAGAGACAGTTTTCACTGTCTTTAACCTTCAGAAAATATTAACCAAGAAGAATTTGGTGTTCAACCCTATCAAGTTAAACCATGAATTCAGAGCAACTCCCTTGAGTTCATTAGTTTTCATCGGTGTAAATAAAAGTAAACCTGACGTAAGGGTTTTAATCTGCAAATGCATGTAGAAGGAAATGAGAAATGTACTGACTTCCTTGAACTGTGCTCCACTTCCAGCATCAAAATTTAATGGAACAAATTCTGCTCCTGCTGAGCCCCGTGACAAATGACCCACTGAGTCGACAAGTGTGGCATTTGGCACCATTTAAAATACAGCCCGATGGGTCAGTGTGGTTCTGAATTAACTGTTCACTGAAGCACCTCTGGAGTTCAGGACTGCTTTTTTTGTGTTTTGTTACTGTTATTGATGTTTTGGTTAGAGCTGAAAGAGGCCGTGGCAGTGTAGGGAGCAAGTGCTGCTTGACACTAGCCTGTATGATAACTTACATACTCCCTGGCTACACCGATTCTGGTGTTTGGATAAGTTCCCAGTCTTGACCAGCGTTTTACAGAATTTTATTTAGTGTCTGATGTCATGTTGATCTGTGAAATGTTTAAAAAACGCAGCATGAAACAAAAAACTGATAGACAACCAACGTACGGTGTTAAGGAAATGTGTGGTCATTGATCCCAACGTATGCTGAAATAGTGTTCTTGGCAAGTGCCTTTGGTATAGTGGCAGTTCTTTATGATGCTGAAACTAACTTTGTTTCCATTGCAATTTCCAAAATCATGAGGAGTGCCAGGAAAGCAAGTAATGACTAGGGTTTGCGCTTAAAGTGGTTACTAACGGCTGCAGTACTGGCCAACTTCTCATTTACTTGTTTTTCCCTACGTGGCTAGATGGGCAGTTCGATTAAGTTGGTATGTCAATTGGAAACGCTACTTTTCCTAATTCAATAAAGGTTGTTTTGCAGTTGGTAATTAGTTTACTTTGTAATTGTGTGTTAACTAAAGTTTCATCACACCGTTGCTCATGCTTGAGAACAGGAAACCCACGGCGGAGGTTCCAGGATGCCAGTCTGGCCTCTTCTGAAACCCGCCAAAGTCTGTGTTTGGAATTCATGCTCCAGTGAGAAGTTAGTCATGAATAGGGCACTGTGAAATTCAGATTTAGTCTGATATCTGCCAGCTGCTTTGTAAATTTGGGCTCAGTTCTAAGCTTTGCCGGACTTCCTGCTGGACTAGGGCGGGTCCATATGACCTGAGTATCGATCGACATTTGTGAAAGCAGGTTTGGTACTTCTTAGTCTACTTTCTTTACAGCATGAAAAAAGCTGCCTTTCTAGCGAATAAAAATTTGTGGTGGTGAGAGCCTCCATGTCTGCCAGTAACAAATTCAAAACCTGAGGGGACACAGTACTGAGCAGCCCTCTGCAGCTGGCCTGCTTTGAGCAGGAGGGCTGGACCGGCTGATCTCCAGAGGTCATCCTCCCTCCGCAGCACAAGTGATTCGATGATGCTGTCAGATAATACGGTGGAAGTGCCCACTGAACAACAGAAAGATGCTAGGTTGTGTTGTAATTGAGAATTACTCCAGGCTATCATTTTATCCTGTGCTAAAAGCTTCACAATTGCAGGAAGATCATCTTAACAAAGATGAAAAGTAATTGTTGTGCTGCCATTTTTTGCCACTGTAGTCAAGGGCCTGTCAGGATCTCCATTGCAACAGACATGGTTATGAAGGCTAATCTAACCTTACATGACAGATATTTGTTTGGAATTAAAACCTGGTAGAGCAGTACAAAGCTGTTCTGTTTTGTATTCTGGTTAACCTTTATTTTATTCTAGTGAATGGATAAGCTCTTGAGCCTGTCATTGATATTTTTGTACGCACTTAGTTCAGGCCACTTAAGCAAAATGCAACCCAGAATGATAAATATTACTGAAGTTAGTGTTTGATGGATGCCTTGTAGCTCTGTTAGAAATAAGTTCTCCTAAAATGGTGTGTATTTATGTCACAAAAGTCACTGCCGTAATTGCAATTACCATACTCTGTTGTCAGCAGTCTGGCAGACAAGCCACACGCTAACTCTGCATGGTGATGAAATACGTTCTTGCTCACAGAGGAAGATGTTCCTGGGACTGTGTGACTACAGTGTGGTGCAGTTTCCTTCTCCAGCTGTCAGTTTGTGTCTCAATATTTAGGAAGTGTTAAAAAAACCCCAACCGTTCAGAATGTATCTTGAAGAAGATAGCTTTTAATGAAAAAAGTGTTCTATCCGTAGCATTCCACCTGATTTTGTGTGTTCATTAAGGGGTCACTGCGTCAGAGCAACTCATTGCTGGTTGAATCCCTTGATCCTTTGTGGAGGTACTAGAGCAGAGGTACAGGAAGAGAACCCATGCTGGGCAGAAGTGTGGATGGTGCCTGTGCTGCCTGCACACAGGAGGGCAAACCCGGGGAGCAGCAGGCACTCAGCACTCTCGAACCAGGAGAGCCCAACTGACCCTTCACAGCTGTTACATATTTTTTTTAAATGTCATGTCCATTGGCCCGATGTGCTCTTCCTTCTCATTTGTGAATGTTATCTTTTAAAAGCAATTTGAGTTTGAATCCTGTTCTTTTCCAAATGTGCACAAAATTTAAAAATCTCTTGATGGATTGACACTTGCTGGTCCTGAGCTATAAAGATTTTGCACTATTGCAAACATCATGGTGATTATTAAAGGTAATACTGTACCGTCTGGGGTTTTTTCAATGCAAACCTGTTTTCCTCACCGCTGTCAGCTGGCACTAGAGGTTTCTGCTGTGAACTGACATTTTGGTTCTAGAGGATGATGGAGGTTCCTGGATCTGGCGTCATTGCTTCTACCATGTTGCACTCCTGTGTTTTAGGGTTCAGTACGAGTATTTTTGTTTGGCGCTTTGGCACATGGAGCAGTAGAGAAGAGCTGTTTTATATGTTCTACAGTTCATCAAGCTTTTCTCATCTCTTTTTAGAGTTAGGACTGAGAATAGCTTCAATAACGACGTTTTCAACACTTCCCACTGCTGTTGGGTTTGAGGTGCTAAGCAAAGAGCTGTGGAGTGAGAGAGCATCTCCTGGCAGCTGGAGCCGCAGAATGAGTGGAAAATGGAAGGAATGTTGGTTGGATCACATCTCTGTTAGTGTGGGGGAGAGGTGCTCCAGGGCATGTTGCAGGGGGAGCAGTGCTGTTCCCGCTGCAGTGGTAGAACAGCTCCCTGGGCAGGTGACAGGAGTGCAGGGTCACAGTCTGAGCATTAGAGAAATGGATTCCTGTCTTGGCTTGATACCTTACCTTACCTTGCCATGCGGCCTGTGGGGAATCACTTGGCCGCTTTCTGCTGTGCTTCTGCGTGGGAAAAATGGCAATTGTATCCTTTTGGTGGGATAGCGAGAGACTTGCAGTGATTTCAGGGCTTTCTGCATTCTGAAATGAGGTGAGTGGGTTGGCGTATGGTTCCCTCCTGACATGACAGCTTCAGAGTTCTAGTAATCGTAGATGTTTTCTCCAAGAAAATGAGGTCTCTGGGGAGCAGCTTTTCCTTGTGTTGGAGCACTGTGGTTGTGGTCAGCAGGTTAGGCAGACAGGGACATGGTGTGCTCGATGCTGCCAGGCCCACTGGGGACAGTGTCCTCTCCGAAGGGCTTTGCTTCTGGCAGGTAGGGGTGATAGGAGAAAAGCTGAAGTTCCTTCAGTGTTCTCCATGAGGTTAACAGCAAAATCTCTTCCTTGCTCCAGTGTCCTGACTATTAGACCCTTGTACGTGGGTCATGCGAAGAGTCTGATATTCTTTATGATGGTTAATTTGATTGGTAACAAAAGCACTTTAAAGTTTATTGGATCTTCAGAAGGGCTAGTTTCAAGGGTAATTAAACATCTCATTATATCTGGTAATGTTAATTGCATTTTTAATTTTATTTGTACACTGACATTTGCTCTGGCTAAAAATAGTCTTTATAAATGGGACTGAGGGGGAAGTAGAGATGGATATGTGCAAGCTTGTGAATTATGGCTAAGGAAAGCGCATGGAGATAGATGTCTTGGAAACAAAGCAACCTATAGTGGTGGGCCTTTAAGTTCAGAGTGGTGGTGATTCAAAAAAGAGGGCATTTTAAAATGTAATTAAACTGATCCATCCACATTATGGTTATTGGGATTTAAATATGGCTAGCATCCTGTTTGGGTAGGGGAGCTCAGAAACAGTAAATATACTGTATTTAAATCCATTGATATGCCTTAGGCTGACACGACACCAGCAGGCTCTTCCTCCACCTGTGGAAAGGTGGTGCGTGTTGTTGAAGGCTTTAATGTTTTAGGTTTTACAAATATGACTAAAGTCTTGCAGATCTTACAGGTGAGACAATGATTTCTGTTTCCATCTATATATTTCTGTAGAAGAAAATTAAAAGCTGGCTTAGTGATGCTTAGTACACTTGAATTTCAAAGGAAGAAATGTTGAAATGTGTTTTAAAGCCTCAAGGACATGAAGCAGAAGAAAATGAAAGCTTGAAAATAATTTATTTGCTTCCTGAATAATTAAAAAGTCAGTGTGAAGTACATGATAATGCATGTCAGTCCTCAGCTTGTTGTCTATGCTAATTTATTCGCTGTATTGTAGTTGGCAATTAATGTTGTTCTAACATTATGCCAGTTAAATATTCTTGCATCTTATCAGTCACTTCTCTTAGTTTTCTTGGAAGGTAAACATTACACTGCAGTTTTCATATGTGTACAAGTAATCCACGTGAGATTCACATGTGAATAGCAGCAGTTTCCTCTGTGGGATGGCTGGTGGAAGCAGCTTTGGAAAGGTGAATGCAGGGGAGATTGCACATGGCCCGTGACATCACCCCGCGTGTTCGTTTGCCAGCATTCAGTTCACACGCCTGTGCAGACGCTTGTGCTTGTCCTGCCCATGACTCTGTACCCCGATGCTGGATGCCTTCCGTGCGTGGTTTTGCCAGGGAGTCTTGGTGTGTCTGTTCTTGCTCTTGGAGAAGTTATCCCATGTTTTCACATATCCAGACATGAGACATTTTTAGATGACACAGATATTTCTTCTGACACGTGTTTTGTAGATCAGCACTAAGCTGTGCTGGTATCTGGGGGCAACTCTGATAGGTGGGAAAATTTTTGCTCCGAAGTCACCAGATAGCTGATGAGGATATGTTGAGACGGCAGCCTGTTGAAGTAACAGTACGGTGGTGTTAATGGTGACTACTCTGCCTTGACTTGCAGAATGATTCATCAGTTGCCAGAAATATTCCTGGCGATGTTACCGTTAGATTAAGAACGTGGCTAGAAGTTGTATCGGCACACAGGCTCTCAACATCTCTTGAAAGAAAATAGCACAATTTCTGACTCTGATCGTCGTCAGTGACCTTTGATCGTTGCAGCAGCAGCGCGAGAGGGACGCGCGGTTTTGCTTCGGAACGGTTCAACCTTTTGCATATATCAGGCACTTGGTTTAATAGCTTTATCTCCGCACCGTCTTGAAAGTATAATGAAAAATGACTTTTCTGTTGTTGCTGTTTGATAGCTTTGAAGCCTGCAGTTTGAAGCTGTGTTGAATGAAACAGACTTTTCACTGGATAAAGTTTAAGACAGGTCGTCCTTTCTCTCGGAAAGGAATTGTGCTGTGCTTTGTGTTAGTGCCTGCAGGTCCTAGCAGCCAACAACTGCCTCTTCCTAAGTGCTGGAGTGAAAGGCGGGTTTATGAGAGGATGGCAGTAATCCTAATTGACATAAATCATTTGAGGTACTGTCAACAGAATATTACTCCTAATCTGCTTTTTCTGTTCCTTTTAGTGATTTCTATTTCCTTTTAAGGATTAATGCAAATGACACATAATTACAGATTGTGTAGGTGGAGGCTAGTCCTTTTGATACATTAAGCAGTGTCAGATTTACTCTTTCACATAATCCTTAGGCTCCCGTTTATGAAAGTGTGTGAAACAGACTTAGGGAACACGTTCAAAATAAATTTCAAAGTTCTTGCTCAACCCATTTCCCAAACACAGTTAGTTTCAGTTGTAACTGTGATCATGGTTCTCAATGGCAAGTCTCACTAATCTTCTTAAATAACCCAACAGTTAGTATTATTGTGTTAAAGAAAACCAGGAAGGTGATCAGCCATTAAAGAAGCTGAAATACATAAAATAAGCTTTGTCCAGGGAAGTAAATTAAAATGTCACTAGGATAAAACAAATGCCATGCAGGAAGATTTATTATCTCAGCAAATCTAGTATTAGAAACATGAGCAATTGATCTGCTGTCAAACATGTCCAAAATGACAATTTTAAACGATTGAAACACAGAGGAGTTAAATAAATTTTAGCCTGGTAATTAACTGTAAATTCTTACGCAAGATGTAGATAATGGAGCTCGTCAAGGGTGTGACAGTGTCACTGCCAGAACCAGGCAGCTCTCGCAGGTTTGGCTGGGGGCATGATTTCTGGGGAGCCTGTACTACAAATGGGGCGTCTTAGACATTCAGTAATTCATCTTGTGTACAGGATAAACTGCTCTTTTGAATAGCTCCTGGGTATCTCCATCTCTGACACTCATTTTTATAGCTGTAACTTTGAAGCTGATGTGGACTTAAAAAACCACCACCAAACAAACAAACCCCACCCCCCCCATTTTTTCTGATTCTGAAAACCGCATTGGTATTAAATAGCAATTAAAAATCTTTGTATGTATGCAGAGGAACATCATGAAGACATTTAAAGAACAAAAACATTGTCCAAAAGAAGATAGTGTACCTTATATCAACAAGCTGCTCCAGTTAAGGAGTGAGATCTGTTGGCTTTCTGCCAAGGCATACAGCATCATTTATTGCAGCAATTCAGCCCAAATCTGAGAAGCTAATTGTGTGTCTTGGGCCTTGTGATTCAGGGTAACACCACTGCTTTTTAACACGTTCCTTTTCTAATGGGAAACATGCTGTCTGGTAACAAGGTCCTTTCACAGTTTGTTCCTTAAATCAGCTAATGAAGGGGTAAGCACATGGTATATGTTCCTTAAGAAAGATTCACTAAACCTTTTACGGAATTTTAGAACATATGTAAGTAAATAAATATATATGTATGGCTGATAGCATAGCATTTAAGGATTTGATCTTGCAGCTAATTTATGGGGAAACAGTGGAATGATGTGTAACTAAAGGACTGATTGTTTTAATTGCTCTGCAGCAGCGAAGCCTCGAGCAAAGCCAGATAAATTCTATCTCCCTCCAGTGTGTAAGAACTGTAGCAGTCACAGAGAGCCACCTCCTTGCTGTTAGTGCAGCACATTCTGCTTTTATTTGAGGTTGCAAACGTGTAAATTCTGTGTATTACCAACTAAGGGTCTCAGGTTATCTACAAATTTGTGAACTGTGTATTACCTAACTGTTCAGACTTCGGTCATCAGACTCAGTGCACATGATATATAGAAAACTCGTGTACAACTTCTTTGTATTATTAGCTAGAGAAAAAGCAGTGATGTTCAGGGAGGATTTTGGGGGAAATGGAGAAATTCTGCTACTTTGGTATGAATTTGTTGACCAGCAATTTGTAGGATGTTAGTGTAAGGATAAAAATCAGGAAAGAAAATATAAGTGCTCTGTAAAATAAGTTAAGACTAATTTCTTGCTCTGAATTGGAGTAATGTACTTAATATTATATACATATTTCTAACCAAATGAAAGATTTTATAGTACACGAAAAATTTATAGCACATCAACTGCCTTAAAAATGCATTTCCTTTCTTTTCTACTCCTGTGCGTTTTAGTCAGCCTGCCATTGACTGCGACTGGTTTATTGCGGCCATCATATTGCTGAGCAGTCATTAGAGATGCCCTCAAGTTTAAGTGAATGCATTTGTGGTGGTTGCTGTGTGATGACTGTTTTACTCTGTAAATAGACTATAAATTATGTATGGAGAATTTATGAATTAATCTATAGTATATATCATACTCATAAATATTGTAGAGTACTTTGCAGCCTCTTTGTGACTTGCTGGTGGAGATCTTTAAGTGCAAGGTTTTTTGTGCTGTTCTCTTGTATCAGAAATAAGTAGTTTTGATTTTCTGTGGTACTATTTTCCTTCATCTTTCAGTACTGCACTTGGCAATGTGTTGAGAAAAATTGTTGAATGTGTATAATGGAGCAAGGGATGTGCCTTACTTCACCTTTCTGGAAGGGAGATAAATTGTGAGTTTCATACCTGTGGAGCTACTTTTTCTTTAACCTGGGTCCTCTGAATAACACACATTTTCCTCAGGCAGCTAATTATGGGGTGATGTTAATATGATAGCAGATTCTGACCACAACTGAAGTTCTTAGTAAAGTAGCTATGAAAATACCCTACGTGTCTGTTGAGTGCAGTGCTAAAGCCTTCTGTTCACTGAAAATCAGACTTAGATGCAGTGGTATACATGAAGGAGCATTACAGGTAGGTTGGTGGTTCTTCAGAAAAACCCAATGTGCTAGCTTTGGTTTAGCTAACCTCTGCGTCAGGTAATCTTATCCTCAGTTAATCTTATCCTCAGTTAATGTTCTCTTCTGTCAGTTGGGCCAGGATAGTTGTAGACTGTAACCTTTTGGGAAGCAATTTAGGAGAAGTCTGTTATCTCCAGAATAAATTTCCATGCAACATACAATACAGTATCTGCTGTGATGATGTCCTGTGCATGTTACAGGCCTGTTGTAGTTAATAATCATTGCCAAGGTGCAAGTCAGTGGCTGGGCTGGCAATTGTTCTTCAAACGCCCTGAAAGAAAACAGGAAGCAAATATTTTCCCTGTGACCTTCTCAGGTGTGTGTTACATGATGCTGGTCCTGCTGTCTGTTCGTTCCAGAGCCGAGATGAGGCTTGGGAAGTCTTACTTGCAGTGATTTGATGAGTGGTACCTCACACTCCGCACTTCCCTCTGCTGGGAAATAGGTGTGACACCTTCCTTCCCACAGAAAACAGACAAGCTGAAAGAGCTTTGGGAAAATCTGTGGAAGAGGCAAGAACACGAGTTTAGTTTCTTGACGCCTGTCCCTGTGCTTTGTCTAAAAGGTGGGGCTTCCACTCAGAATATTGCAATTCCCAAGGTCTGCCATTGGGTTCTTTTGGTAAGACATCTTTATCACATGCCCTTTGTAAGACTGTTTCATTCAGAGAATACTACTGAATGGATATGCTCTTAGAAATACCTTCCAGTCAGAACTGAAGGAACCTATTGGGATAACCCACTTCATTGTCATTTGTGGTGTTCAGTCTTTTTATGAAACATTTAGCTGTCACATCTTTGAACTCCCTCATTAGTCCTTTCTTGTTCTTGTCCTTTTCCACCTGAGAGACATCGATTTCTGCCCCCCCCTCCTGCCGTGCTTTATGTTGTGGATCACAGATTGCCGCAGCATCACAGTCTGTACTTGGGTGTGCCTACACCCACCAGTGATGGTGTCGGTGACCGCAGATAGTGTAGTGGGGAGTGCCGTGAAAATTGTCCAGCTCTGAATGAGGCTGGTAGTTGTTCTGTGTACTTCTTTCTGCCCCAAAGGTTGAGTCTATGAAAGCAGCAGTGTAAAAGTACAGAGTTTATTATCAAATTGTGTGTTAATAGTGGTGCTCTGGTGTGGTCTTACCTTCTTTTGAATCTTTGTTAGAAAAATAGTGGGTAGACCTCAGTTAGCTTGCTTTGCTGTGAATGCAGTAACCCTTTAGGTAGCTTCTGTGACTTCAAGCTCATGTCCGAGAGTAAAATCCACACTATTTTTACAAATAGACAAAGTGAATTCTTTCTCCTGTATGCAAGTATTGCATATTGAGGTATGTCAGAAAAAGAAACTGATTTGGGGAATGTGAAAACAGGAAATACTTGAAATAAAGCTAGAAGGAACGCAAGATACTCTGACTTGTCCTGGGTGGACATACTTTGTTAAGGCTGTTTCAGCTGATCTGCCAAGACAGAAAGTAGGATCAAAGGTATGTGGTTCTGCACGAACATCTTACTTTGGTATTTTCTCTTACTCATGTCAGTACTGGTAGAAAAAAGGTGATATTCCCATGATGGATGCTTAGAGCTCCTTGGATGTGTTTCTCACAGTCCATTTCTTCCTGACAACCTGTGTTTTCCTATGTTTT
Source organism: Eurypyga helias (assembly GCF_000690775.1). Lineage (NCBI taxonomy): Eukaryota > Metazoa > Chordata > Aves > Eurypygiformes > Eurypygidae > Eurypyga > Eurypyga helias. The sequence continues at coordinate 22,484 of NW_010229968.1, read as the reverse complement.
TCTTTTTGTAACCTCCAGCTCTGTGGAGCTTTCCTAATTCTTCATACTCCAGAGTTTGTCATCAATCTGACAGCTCTTAGTTGGAAGACATTTCATTTATCCCATGCAGTAAAAATGCTGTACGCTCCGCAGGGACGCGGCTGTGCTGGCAAGTGAGGAGTGGGAGCCGGAGCCATGCTGTGCTCTGCAGGGAGGCTGCTGGGGGGCTGTGCCCGCAGGAGACAGGACGGGTCACCCCAGCATCCAGCAAGTGCAGGAGCTCTCCTGTGTGTCACTGCAAGAAAGAGGAGGGCGTGAGGCGTGCTTTTTTGGGGGAGCCGTGTACGCAAGCAGGTTAATGTGGGTGTCACTGTACTTCTCCCTTCATGACAGTAATGTGCAAAATACAGAGGTGCCTATGGCGTAAGTGTACTGGTGCATGCTTGGTTACATATTCATGAGTGTCAGCGTAAAGATCTGTCATACCCTTGACTTACTCATAGTTGGTTGTTGAAAAGGGAGCAAAGCATTATTAGTAATACCATGGATGTATTTTTTTGAATGTATTCTGGCTTTATGTTATATATATTGGAACAATAATGAGATTACTGATGGATTTAGACTTCTGTTTCTAGGAAAAGGGGATATATTTAATTTCTCTGTAGTACTTGATGAGCATAGAAGAAGCTGCAAAATTAACTTCTAGGTGCAGGTTTCCTCAGGAAATGAGGAATTGGAAGTCAATCGTAGCAAGTCAGGCATCAGCACAGAATAAAAGAGAGCACAAACGTAGGTAGCAACCAACAGGGTTCTCTGTGCTGCATTACTGCTTTTACATTTGGACCCCACTAACCCGGGGTGCTTCTAGTTCGGTGTGTCATGTCCTGCGCTGGTAACTAAGCCTCAGAGGGTTGTGGTTTGGTGGTGTTAGTAATGGCTGTGTATTCAAGTCCATATGCCTCCACTGTAGAATTTTTTATCCGTGTAGAATGGTGGTGTTTTCTGGTAGTAGATCGTATTATCTTTTTGAATCTGGGACTTCTTTAAATCAAGTGCCTCATTCTGCCATAATGCCTTGAATAGGGGGATTGTTCTCCATACTCTTTTCAATTCCAACTGTAAAATTGATCTTTAAGTGGAGCTTTTCTCAGTGTGGTGAATTAACCATTAGTGCATAATGGAAGAAAATGCCTCTTGAAATACAGGGATTATTTTTTTTAATGGCCATTAAGCAAGAAAAGAAAGTGCAAAAGGCAATTTTTGTGCCTTGGGGATGGATCTTCAGTTCTGTTCAAGAGGATGGCTTTTGGTAGGACCTATGCCTGTTGTCAGGAGACCCTGTTACTCTGGCTGTGCTAATGAAAGGTGATGTGCCTTTGTGAGATTCATGCTAGGATTGAATGAACTTTCATAGCAATGTAACTGAGGCAAATGTGTCTATTTTGTTTTCAGCTTACTAAACAAATCCTTTGGTTGTTTGCAGAAAGCAGTAATTTGCTTTCAGCTTGTCTGTTTACTAAGAAATAATAAACACTTCCAGTAGATTTATCTTGCCATACAGTTCTGCAGGTGCCAGGTTTTTTCATATAATTGGAAGCTTACGATTTCTTTATTTAATTTCTAACATCTTCCTATTTCTGTGCCCTGAAAAACAAATGCCTGTTTAAAAGTTCTGCAATGGACAGATTTAGTCAACAATGAGAAGTGGTAAGAAATGGCAACTGAGTGCTTGTTTTAAGCAGGCTCAGGAGGAGGGCCTAGGTGCATCTTCAAGATCTTCCCTATAACTCATTAAATCTGTTGGTGTGGAGATGAGCGCCCCCATGCCAGACCTGAAGGAGGGCCGTTAGAAGGCCATACAGAGCAGTTGGCCTTCATCCTGCAGAACAAATGGAAGCAGCAGAGAATGGCAAAGAGGGGTGTGGGTCCGTGTTCAGCCCTGTGCCTACAAGACTTTTTGGGGGAAGGGTGGCTGGATAAATGCATAACCTCAAGTGAAAACAGAGGTTTCCATTAATTGCTTCAATAGAGCTTTAAGCTACATTTCCAATCTACAAGGTAAAATCCATCTCAGCTTTTTAAAAAACTTTAAATAAATACTCTAACAGTTGAACGTCTCCTTAGAGACCCAGGGAGAATAAAAATCAGTTCATATTCAAATACCATGTTAGCTTCTAGTTTTAAAATCCTTCTAATTGAACTATAGCTGTTTTCCAGAGTACAAGTCAAAACAGAGCTGTCAGCTCCATGTATTGATGCTGGGGAGAGGTTAAAATGGTAGAGTAGAAGATAGAGATTAGATAGATAGCATACCCTAGACTTCTGTCTTGAGTCTAAGAATTTCCAGAAATTCTTTCACTGTTAAAAAAAAAACCCGGGGGATTAAAAGGGTTCATGCATACTGCATGAGAATTTATTCACTATGGTTAGTGCACGTACCTTTGGATATCACCCAGTATCGTGTAGCTGGAGATCAGTCTGTTACTGGTTTATGAGAAAAATGACCGCTCAACCCTGTAACAATGTTGGGCGAGTCTTGGAGCATGTTGAGTAAAGAAAGCAAAAAAAAAATTAGTCTGGTATTGATGAGATACTGCATTTTTAGTCCATTTTTTTCCTAAAACTTGCACTAATGGTCCAAATCTGTTCTGTGTACAGTAGTATTTCTAGCAGAAAGGTGTCTTGGGCTGTGCTCAGAAGTTCCTGTGGTATGTTATCAGAGCCACCTTGATCGTACAGAACACTTCTGCATAATCAGCATTTCAGCTCTGCCCTTTCCATCGTGATTTTGTTGGCATCTTCAGGTGAGAATCTTAGAGGAAAGACCTTTCAACAAGCTGCAGTCCAGAAAGACAATAAATAGCTCACTCTCGTTACATGCCTGCTCTTTCAGTTTCCCGGTTGCCCTGCAGCTGGAGAAAGCTTGAAGGTTAGAATTAAAAAACAGATGCATGTTGAGTGAATACGACTTGGGAAAATGGCAAATCAGATGTTCTCAGGGTCTGGCCTGACCCCAGACTGAAGTAAAAGAAGCAATAAAACACAATTAAATCATGTATCGATTTCTGTATCAGAGAGGAGTTTTGTCTTGAGCTACAAGCATGATTTCAGACTCATTTCTCTTGTAATTCGTCAACCAAGAGAGCAGATGTGTTTATGAAATTGTGGCATTCTGCTTGTAATGCAATCATACTTTTAAAATGTTGGTTTGGTTTTTTTTCAATTAAATGGCACTTTGACTTTTAATAATAATAATAATGTCATGAATAATTTAAAAAGAGAGTATTTCTCATTTTCCGGGAATGTGAAGGAGAGGTTATTCTTATCCCAGGCTTTTGTTAGAAGGGACTGAATTACGGCACGCATGACAAATTGCAGACAGCTGGAAGGCTGAAGGTCTCTGTATTTACAGAACAAATGCATTAATGCAGAGGGGTTTGAGCTCCCCACAAGGTCCCATCGGTGTCCCCAGGAGTGTCGCGGAGGTGAGCGAGTCGTCTCTGATGTGTCTGCAGAGAGGCAGCGGCAGCCCCTTGCTGAGCTGGGGTGCTCCGGTGCCTTTGAGATGGGGTGTTCACCAGGTGGGCTGAGCCCGTCCTTCAATTTCACAGGTGACAAGAGGTAAAAAGCTGCAAATTTTTGGTTAGTCCTAACACAAAGCTGTATGGTGCTTAAACTATTTCCCTGTCCAATTAACCAGCTCGTGGATCATCCATCACCAAGTGCTTGCTTTTAATAGCAGTCATAGTTGATAAGCTGCCAGACAGCTTGGGGAGAAAATGAACTGCCTGAGCTGCAACAGCTATTTCTGGAGGTGAAACCTGATACCAAACTCTATGCCAATTCCAGTGGGGAAATCAAGAGACATCTGCTGGCCTCAGTGCCTTTTGTGTGAGGCGACAGTATCGAAGATGTTACAGGAAGGAATAGCACTAGTGGGTGATTCCTGGCCATGCTCCATGTGTGATTAGTACTGGTGGCGGATGCAAAACTGGAAACCAGCCTGCGGTGGAACTCTTCTGTGCATGGCAGTTAATGGCCAGTTACACTTGTCATCCTGGGGTGCGATAATGTAGTGCTGAGTCCACGGGGTCATCCCCGAAATCTCTGCGACCCACTGCCAGGACTGGGCTGGGCAGGGAAGGAGCACTGCTCACCGTGCCCGACCCTGGCCACCCCGAGCCTGCGTTTGGCCCTGCTGTTCATAGCACCCCGCTCTCTGCCTGGCAGCACGGAAAGCAGAGAATCAGCAACAAATGCATGTTTTTTAGCGGGCACTTAGGCCTCTCTTGCTTTGAAGGACACCAGTGTAATGAGGCTTAATGTGTTTACTGTATGATGGGAGGAGGGTTTGTTTAAAAATCTTTAAAAAGAAGGCTCTTGGAGGTGTACTTTTAATCCAACATCACTCTAGGGAGAGAAATCTAACATTTTACCACCAGACTTCTTGCTATTTAGCATACTATTTTATGCAGCTCAGAAAGGAAAATCTGAAGGTGGCAGACAGAGAGATAGAAGCATATGGTAAACCAAATAAAGTACTATTTAAGGTTAGTGTGAAACAGATAGGACAGACAGTTGTCCGGGGATTCTAGCAATTCTCTGTACTGGAAATTCTATAAAAAGTTTGCCTTTTAGAGGAATGTAAAATGCAAGTTGATGACACAGGAATTTCTTTGTGCACATTTTTATATATCACATACACATGTCAATGACTTTTATTGAAAATAAAAATATGGATTAGTAGGATATTTATCTTACCCAGCATTGGCCAAGAAGTGCTGGTGATCTGCACCAGCCCGGAAAAGTTATATTGATGGAATGGAAATGCTTGAATTAAAAATACTTGTTCTTGAAAAGTTTAGTTAGTTTATCATACTAGTAGTTTACTACTACTACATACTACTAGTTTATCATTCTGTCCATTGTTGTGGTTCTAATAATTCTTAATCAAACTTGATTCTAGAATCAAGTTCTCCACCACAGCATTATTGAAATTATTAAAAACAATTGTTCCCTTTCACGTTTCCACAGAAAGCCTCTGTAGTCCACTGGCTTTCTCCTTACTAAGTTACATCAGGATATTTTTGCTGCAGGAGCTAGTGGTCTATGCCCACTGCTTTAGTCTCTTACATGCCTTAAATAAGAAATAATTACTAGTTAGTAGTTGAGTAGTGTCATTGGGAGAAGTAACATGCAAATCACATCATCTGTCTCTGAACTGAGCTGCAGTCTGTGTAGCGATACCGTTGCTACAAATGCCACATCCCCAAGTGTTTAGCTTATCATATGTGATGGTAAATTATTCCACTTGCACAATTGCAGGTGCCTTCAGGGAGTAACAATGATAGGATGAGCGGCTGCTCATGCAGATAATGCTGAAATTATAAAAAATATTAAATGCATATGATAAAATCTTGGTGCTTGCTCTTTGAGATAAAAGCAGCCAGTATAATGATGAGGCTATTCTTTTCCTTCACAACCCGTTTTTATTGTCAAAAAGGAAATGCAATAATAAAGCTTAGATTCCATTTGTATTTATTTAGAAATGTTATATTGATATAGTCTTCTGACATTTTTGATCAGCTTATTCAAGAACTCTTTTTCTCTGTGATCTAGAGTAACCTGTTTCTCAACTTTGTTAACCATGTTTCAGTTAGGATCTTATCTAGAAAAATTCCTCTCCCATTTTGTATTTGAGCTTCTTCCATGCTTTCTTTATACCTTCTAGTAATGGTAGCTTAGTGTAATCTAAAATATTTGCAGATTACTTTCTGTGAAAGACGCCATTCAAAATGACTGTGTTCTTCCCAGCCTGTTTCATTTGCTCTTTTATGAGGATGATGCTGAAGTTAAGTTCAAAGCCAGGCTGGATGAGGCTTTGAGCAACCTGGTCTAGTGGAAGGTGTCCCTGCCCATGGCAGGGGGGTTGGAATTGGATGATCTTTAAGGTCCTTTCCAACCCAAATCATTCTGTGATTCTATGATGTGTTGGGTGGTTTTGGGTACGTTTCCCTTCCAGCAATACTGGCTTTTCCCTCCTCTCTGCACCCACGTATTCACACAGCACAGCTTGGGGGTTTCTAGAATAACTGGCTGTGCTTCATCTGATTGGCTTCAAGCTTTGCAGAAGTCTGACCTTTGAATAGTCATAACTAACTGGAAACCTTATAATCTTTGGTTAAGATCTTGATCAATTTTAATTTGCAGGCATATTTTTGATAGAAAAATGATTGGGGTTTTTTTTCCCCATTTTTGATTAAATATACTTCTTTTTGGTTGTCTGCTGTGTGTTGGAGGATGGAGACTGGGGGCTTAATCTTCCTGACATTTAACCTTTACTTATCTCATGCTAATTCCATGAGCCTTGACAAAATTATCTTCTTTTCCTCCATGCTGATAGATGGTGGAGGCACTTCAAATTATTAAAAAAACCCCAAAAAAACCAACAACAACAACAAAAAACCCTGATGACCTTCAATTAACGTAATTCTGCTAAATTTTACATTAAAATGATTCAGATATGGCACAGGATTTCACTTGCTGTAGATGTGGAAGCTGGCTGCTATTGAATGTATTTCTACAAAGCAACTTGAATAGATAAAATTGAACTAAGATTCTAGGTGAGTCCCAAGGGGCTAGAATGAAAGGATGTCTTGTATGTCCTGGTTCTTTCTATATGTATAAATACATTAAATTTTTTCTTATAAATATACAAGATTATTAAAAGATGGAAATGTTGCCGTTCAGCCCTGCAGAGGAATGGTGATTGAGTGAATGTTTTCTATCAGATCAGAGGTGGAATAGCAACAAAGAGTAGCAAAGCAGAACTGATGCATTTTACCAGCAGAATTGGTCACACCACTGAGATGGGAAGACGGCACCCGGGAATTTGGTGCCAGGCTTGTCCACTGGGCTAGTGTGCAGGATCGACTAGTAATATTGAGCACCATTAACTTGAACAAAGAAACGACTTCTGTAAAAGCATTGCTTTTCTGTTAATTAAGCTGCTTTGCACCCTAGGAATGGTGAATCATTAGCGTCTCATGTCCCCCCAAGGACACAGAGCTGTTTGTGATCTCTGGGGATGCTGGAGATAAAGGGCTGTTTATTTTCCGGGGTTAGATTCATCCGATTGTTTCAAGCAGAAGTAAAATGATAAAATCGTGAACAGGCTCTGAAGCCAAATAGAAAAGTGAAGCAGTTGTGTTGTCTGTGGCATCCTTTTGTAATGAGTAGAGTTTAATGTACGCAGACCCTTCTCTGGGCTTTGATTTTAATGATGGCCAGATGCTCCCGGTGTTACAAGCTTTGTTACCACCAACAGGGTCCAAAAACTTGCCGTGTGCATTGCTGGGTGTTAGGGACCTAGTTTTGATGATTGACTTGCAGCCGTTTCTGAGGCTCATTTGCTTGTAGCTCAAGTCAGCCTTCAGCAGGTTGTAGACAATGCAGAAAACTTCAGAGCAAAACCCATTACAGTTGTAAACATTTAAATGCTTAGTTTCACAGTTCACTGATCCCAGGCAACCAGCTGCTCGTTTTCATCTGCCTTTTTCTTTTGTTCTGTATTTGCTCTGTATTGGGAGTGACTTTTGTATTGATTGCATCAGATAGGGTGGAATTTTGACTTCAAATTCTAACTAAAAGTTTAAGATGACTTCACTGTTTTTTAATGGCATTCTTGTCAATTATACTGAATTGTTTATAGAACAGTTCAGACTAAAAAGAATTTCCTGTGGGAATTTCTAGTGTTTTCAGCATATTTCCAATCAGCCACAGATCCAGTGGACAAACAAAAGGTTGTTGCTCCTTCCTCAGGAAGCCACGTGTTTAATGAAGCCTTGCATTCATTTACTGTGGCCTGTTCTACTGAGGCCCAAACTCGGTGAGTTAGTGCATGGATACAAAGTTCTATGTCTGCTTCTTCCTACAGACCCTTAATGGCTAACGGTCGCTTGGTTTGAGCACAATTCTCACTTGACCTGAAAACAGATGTCTCCAAATCCAGGCCTCCTTCCCGAACAGCCTCACACCACAAGTTCTCTTTCAAGGCCGGGCTGGATGAGGCTTTGAGCAGCCTGGTGTAATGGAAGGTGTCCCTGCCCGTGGAGGGGGGTTGGAACTGGATGGTCTTTGAGGTCCTTTCGAACCCAAACTGTTCTGTGATTTTTTTTTTTTTCTCCTCTGGTTCTTGGGAGCTGGGTGAGTAGCACATGGTGCTTTATTGCGGACTGGGGCTAAACCATGAGAAAGAGACAAAATGAGAATGCAGCAAAATAGGAATGAAGGTGCCAGACCTTTAAAAATGACATATAAACATCCTCTGAGTGTTCTGACAACAGAGTTTTGATTTTACGTTGCAGGTAAGATCTGGTTTTGACCCATCCCATTTTGGCTTTACTCTTGGTTTGTTGTTAATGACAGAGCTGAGTTACTGGTCCCTTTAGGTGTCTGGGAGGACAGCATCATGTGGATTGTGTACGGGATATCTGTGCATTCACGTGCTGCTGCACTGCATGTATATTGTGTATGTGTGCACTGAGCCTGTTAATTGTTTTCCCCTTCTGCAAAAACCACTCGATTCTTCATGGTTAGGACATATAAATCCTTAACACATGAGAAGGGTGGTTTGTGTTGGTACAACAGCGCATGCGTTTTTGTCAATCCCCTAGTGCTGCGGTGAAGGATCTATTACGGACAGAAGAAGTGAGATGGGATTTCACTGCTGAACGTTCAGTTAGGGGTTTGGGGGGTTACGTAATGCTGGGGGCTGTGCAAGGCTGCGTTCCTGTTACACGTCTCTTCTTTCAGACTCCGGAGCTCTGTAGCACTTAAATAAACAGAGTGGCCAACTGCCTGCACAGTAGCAAGGGGGATGTGGAATTCAGGAGCACGCGCGAGGTTTTGTTGGAAGCTTGGCAGTTCTCCAGGGCAGCACGTGTGAGTCTTTTCCCCCTTTATGTTTGTTGGGAACTAAAAGAGCTTTGGCAGGAAAAGCCGAGCAAACAGTAGTTCCAAATCTCCAACTGGTTAATTGTGTTATTGATCAGATAAAAAATTCCAACAAATATGCAAAAAATCTTAGAGAAAACAGGGTGAAGACAAAAATCCATCTTCTTTGCTGCTGCATCCATATAAAGAAATTGAATTTTACGTCAAATTTCTCCCTCTTACACAATATCTGCAGTATGCATTTTTTAATGAAAAGGAGATAAATATCAGTCTGTTCCTGATGGCAAAAGCAAGTGGAGAAGATGCTGCACATATATGTGTGTTGGGAATGGCAGCGTTTTCAGCAAGTGAAGTGAGTAACCTTGGCTTCAGGACAGCGGAGTAGGCATGGAGAGGGAACGCCGGGGGCTGGTGCTGCAGCAGCGGGCAGGGGAGGAGGCGGGAGCCTGGCAGCAAGTGAGGAGAGAGGCAGCAGTGGGCTTGGCAGCCTGCCTGGATGGGCGAGGGATGGGGAGATAGTCCCGGCAGCTGCTCAGGGAGTCAGCTCCTGCTCTCATTAGAACTGCTGCGGTTAAGCCCTGGTGCAGAGTTGTGCTGTTCAGGACTGCTGTTCTGAGTAATTCAACCAGCTCCGACATGGATATATTTTGCTATCTGCATTAGCATTGCAGTTTGGAACAGGAATGTGCTTCTGGCATAAATCTTGGTCCTTTCTGCTGCTCCAGTAGGTGTGCAGGGGGTGTTGGAAGCACGTGGCCCAAGCTCCTGTCAGATGGAGCTGAATGGGATCTGTGCTCCAGGAGCATGATCAGGAGCACAGGAGCTCCTGTGCTGCAACCGCTTACAGCCACTCAGCCTGCAGGTCACAGGTAGCGTTAGCGTGAAGAAAGATCCCTTTGAAATGTCTGCTGCGGATGGCAGAGTCTTGACACCAACTGTGCTGCTCTCCGGTTCCCCACCTGGCCTACGCTGCTGTCTGCTGTAGCCAGAGGCCAGTCATATGCCGGGGTGAACTGGCCCTTTTTCTCCCCAGAGTGTCAAGACTTTGCAGGGGCAAAGCCTGAAGGCAGATAGAGTTTAAATGATCAGGAGCACTTGAATTCAAAGCCAGCTCTGCCAGCATCGTCTGGGGCTGGGGCAGGGAGGATTGTGCTGGGGCTGTGGCCCTGCCTCTCGTGATGCTGCCTTGCAGGAGAGGAGCTTTGCGGGGATCTCGGAGAATACTGTTACGACTTCTCTTCAGCAGTATATAGAAAGGGAGCTTGATAACAGAGCACCAAGGAAATGATCTTCAAAGAGCTTTCTTGGCTGATGTCCTCTCTGTGTGTCAATATCCCTCTGTAACCTCCTCCTTCTTACTGAGATTCCCAATTACCTGGGCTGTGCCTTGAAATCTTTTTCATAAATTATAGTCACACACCAGAACAATTTACAAAAAAGATCCTCAGCATTAATTTTTTGTCACTGTAACCTAAGGATAGAGCAGTGCAACAGTCAGACCAAACCAAAAACGTTTGTCTTGGTTTTGGATTCGAGTTAATCAAAACAATACGAAGAACATCAATCTTCAGAACACTCGCAAAGATCCTCTGGAGGTGGCTGTCAATCTGATAGTAAACCACAGCCAAATAATGTTACCACGTGGCACAAAACTCGTATAAAAATAGCTGATTGCTAGGGCTTGTTTTCACCGATCCTTTCACATTTACTATCATCAAGATTAAAAATAAACTTGAGTATTTTATGACTGATATCATCATTCTGCTGCTAAACAAGACGAGTTGTTACCTATTTTGGAAAAAGGACATTAGGCAGTAGCTGTTTTCTGGATTCCTCATCTTGATAGAGAAGTGCTACTTCAGTATTTTTCACTGACACCCATTTAGGTGTGAGTATAGTCTGCTACATGTTGTGGAGGGATACTTTAAATATTTTGAAAGAAATTTAATTTGGAAGTTGTGAGACTATTTAATTAATACTCCTTCAGGCCACTGAGGTTGTGTGTAAAATGTGTATCATTTTAATTTCTTTATTCAAAGTTACACTGTTTATTTTTTCCCCACTAAGTAAATCTACAAATAATACTGCTTCCTATTACTAAGTTTTGAAGACGCTCCAAACCCCCAGTAATTGGTTGAAGGGTAGTGGGAAATTAATTAGGCTGCCACAGACCACTTCCCCCCATCATTAGTGTCGTTAATATGAACAGCTGAGGATGTTGTGCCTTCATTTTCTAATACTTTTTCATGTGTGTTACTTCATTCCTACGGTTCTTGGCCACACAGCTCCGTGTGGAATAATGAATGCTGCGATCAGGGTATGCAGGTAGAGTGATGAGAGTGAAGAGATGAAGTAAATGATAGTGTCATGGTGCAAGGTCATGTCTCTGAGGTGTAGAGTGATGTACGGACAGAGCATGGGAACAAGGAGCTTGTGTGGATGTGTTGGGGGTCTGAAGCTGTTAGGAAGGTGGGACACATGCTCACCTGGGGAGATGGAAGGTGAGCAAAAAAACGCCCTGCAGAGAAAGCAGTGGTGAATTTGGACTGGAGCTCACAGGGTCCCAGCTGGCTGTTTGCAGCCTCTGGAAGGTGTAACCAAGCAAGATGCAAGAGTGACTTAAGGTCCAGGGTACGGGTCTGCGGACAGTGGTGGAAAACAGCACGAGGGAGAAAGCACAAAGGTGCCTCTGGTAAAGGACATCAAAGCATTCCTTTTCTGCGGGAGTTTCGGGAGTTCATTTTCCCCCTTACTCTGGATCCCAGCAAACTCAGAAACAGTAGTCCCAGCAGAGTCGCTGGCGTCCCTCCAAAACCAAAGCTCAGGTCTTACATAGTGCAGTGATATTAAGTGTTTGAGATAAGGGTGGCTTGACATCTGGTAGGGTGACTGCTCAGTCTGTCTGAATGATAATTCCTGGGCACATTGTTAAAGCTACTTTTTAATGATTTTCATGAAGGTGTAGGCATCATTTGTCTCGTACTGTGCTTTTCTGAACTATTATTCTTCATGCAACTTCTATAAATTACTAATGATATTTTCTTCAGCACAAGAATGTCAATGAACTAATTATTCAAAGCAATGTGATTAGGAATAGTTTTTTAGATAAAATATGTATTCTGCAGCACTACAAGAAATACCATGTCTCAGTTTGGCTCCATAGAACTGATGAATAGTCAGAATTTTTTATTAATTTGGATATTAAATGTTGCAGGAATGATGCAGAAGTGAAGCTCTACATCATAATAATAAAAATGTGGATGTATGTTTTGGGTCTTCTAGAGATTTTGCTAAAAATGTGGCTGGTCTGTGTCTTCAGAATAAACAAGGGAAATCTTAGAGGACTGAGCATTTAGATTTTATTCTTCCCTTTCCCATGGTGTAGGCTGTAAAGTACATGCTGCTGCAGCTGTTTCCACTGGTTATGAACTCTAAAACCTTTGTTTTCCTTGCACAGCAGGTGAGACATGGGAAGATTTCCCTTTTGTTGCAGGTTAATTAAAGCATTAAGCTATGGCACAAACATGCACGTGTGCTTCACGTTCATGAGCTCTCCAGGTTGTGCCCCATCCAGGTGGGAAGGGCAGTAGGCATCGATGCAGGCTGGTCACAGCGTGCTCGGTGTCTGAGCAGAGGTTGCATCCTGGGACTTTGGGATGTGGCGAGTCCTGCAGTGGCTCATTGCAGAGGGTTCAGGGAGTAAAACTAATCAAAAGCCTGAAACTTGTTGTATTGGGTTTGCGTGCCAAGGTTTTGATGTCAGAGGGCTACAGGGGTGGCTTCTGTGAGAAGCTGCCAGAAGCTTCCCCCGTGTCCAACAGCCAGTGCCAGCCGGCTGCAAGACGGACCCACCGCTGGCCAATGCCGGGCCCATCGGAGAACAGTGGTAGCGCCTCTGCAATCAACAGCTGCTGTGATTGCCCTGCTTTCCCCTTGTGTTTCTCTGTTTTCCATCGTTTTCTGTCTTGGCTATGACTTGGGGAAAAACTTTTGGCAGGTCGGATCAGAGCCCCGATGTGGCTGCTGGGAGGGCTGAGCTCAGGCTGCCCCGGTAATGGCTCAGTGCCAGGCATTAGTGTCCCACCTCACAGCAGCAAAGCTTGTCAGGAGAGGCTTCGGAATCCTCACACCTGAGCAGTGGGTTGGTTGTGTCAAGGCTTTTTGTTATTTTTCCAGCTCTTGTTATAATCCTGTAGTAGATGAAGCCCTTTCAGGAGTGGTATGTAATATTCCGTATTTCTGAATATTTGTAAGAAACCCCAGTTCCAAAGGGCTATTTTTCTTATGCAAATGAATTTCTGCTGGGATAGGTCTGGGTGATTTCTGCAGTGTTATTCCTGACTTTAAAATGTCTGGAAAAATTGAGGCCAACATATGCTGGGATTTGCATGTTTTTCCTGCTTGGATTATTGCTTCACTGGACTAAGAAAATAATATCTATAAATCCTTTTCTTTCATGAAGAGCAACGTACAGAGTAGCTCTGGTACAGATGGGCAGTGAAGGAGGAGGTGAAATATTGAAGTCCTGGTAGATTCTGCTGTTGTACTTATCTTTTTGTAAAAATAATTTAACAAAAATCCTGTTTTTCCAGGATTAATCGTGTCTCGTCTTCAAATGGGGCTTGAAAGGGAGATAATCCTGCGCTAGTCCCAACACAGTAATACTGTGGACCCAAAAACGCAAAATGTAATGGGGCTTTCAAAAATATACTCCTACCGAATGACTCATGTGAACAAGACGTGCCTGTGTAGTCTGAAAATGAATTTGTCTTGTCATTGGAGTTTTGTCTTGTTTGTGGTAGGTCCTGCTTCTGGTGAGTTTTCATTAGAGAGATCACATTACTTTAGGCAAAAGTGCCAGAGTGACTTGCCAGCACCTTTCCAGTGATTTTTTGCAACTTGGAATCTTGAATTGGCTTTGAAAAAGGTATCTGAACAATTACTTTGGTACTGAACATGTTGGCAAATAACTGTTCTTATCGCCTCCCTTGTTCCTGTACGAAGGCAAATGCTGAAGTGGAAGTGACGCCTCTGCTCGTCAGCGAGGCTTCGCTGCCTCAGCTGTGGCCTTTCTCTGCTCCCTCAAATCGTACTTGAGCTTGCAGAGTTTTTCCAGCACATTTGTACAGAAGGACTGGGTCATTAAATGAGTAAATGATACTCGGGAGGTGCAACGTTGTTCCTGGACTTTATTGGCACACCGGAGGGAAGAATTTGCCTTGTGTTCGGAAATGCTGTGTTGCTGAAGTTAGCAGTGTCTCCTTAGATACTCATGTAATGCATTTTATCTTACAGCTTTTATTATAGCCTTTTATACCTTTTAATGCCTTGAAGAGCCCTTCTGATAGTTGCAGTTATGTGGGATACCCTGGGGAGCAGTGCCACCGGCTCATCTTTGGCCCTGCCTTGCACACCCAGCCTTTGCCGCTCTCGCCCGCTGCCTCCACTTGTGGCGGTTGTGCCAGAGGGTGAGCTCTGATACCCCTGCTCCTTTCTGCGCTTGGCTGATTGCAGGACCCCGCTCCTGACCTGTCCCAAGTGAAAGCGTTAGCCCCACACATAGGGTTCACTCATTCTCTTATCACTTGGTTTGTTTCTGTAGCAGCTCCTAGACTCTGGAATGCCCCGTGTATCCTGTCCGAAGTCTTGCTACTCCGTTACAAGGCTTTTTAATATTGGTTTTTTCCTTACCTTAAACCTACAAAGACTCATTAAATGCAAAATAACCTTTAGAGGCAACAAGGGAGTGTATCAGGCATCCCAAAACGGTACAATTACTCAGTTGGAAGTTAAATTTTCCAAATGGTTACAGTCCATGCTAGTCAGTTTTATTCCCAATTACGGCCAAAAAAATCTATTTATAGGATGGTTGCTCCCAATCAAGGGGAGATGAAACATCAGAGAATGTAAAGAGTGGAGGAGGACAGTCGAGATACACTGCTAATTAATGCCTGAAGGGAAAGCAATTCACTTTGCATGGTATTCTCATTCAGTCAACTGCATTTCAACAAATTTAACAAATATGTGTACTATATACTGATTGCAGCTACAAAGCAGAAGCAAACGTCATTTTGCGGTGACTTCTTTTTAAAGCAAGATTGTACAAAGATTGTCCCGTGGGAGCTCTGGCTGCAATTCCTATGTATGTCTTGTGAAAATACCCTGAAAGTTTTGGGATCACAGAGACTGCTCAACTAGTTAGCATAAGCTTCGATGTATTATTAATTGTGAAAAAGAGAATATAACGGTAGCTTTCCACAGATAAAAGCATACAGAATAAGGAAGGGCAATTGCTTATACACCACAAGCAATATTGACTTGGTGGTGCTGAACACTGTGTTTATCTGGCATTGTGCACACCTTATGATGTAAGCTACACTACACTGAGGCATATTTAATTGGAGAATAATGGAAAAACACTACTGGTGATGGTGTGTCCCTGTTTATGCTTCCTGCCCTTCTGTGGTTTATCTTACCATCAGTAAGTTTCCCGACCCTGCTTGTTTACAAGAGATGGGGAAGGTCTGTGCCATTTTCTCGCACTTCTCTTACCCTGGTTAGTTTCACTTGCTTTTATTTGAAGCTAATTTGTAATTTGAGTTGCTTGAAGTCTGGAGATAGTTTTGCAGAACCTTGGTTTACACCTTATCCCTTCATCTTGTCCTAAAAACGTTCTTCCCATACCAACCTTCCATGCCCAAGCTTAAAATAAAAATGCATATTTGAGCTAAGCAAGTACTATTTCCCATTTATATTCAATAGCAAGTTTCATTTAGACGTTCAAAAATGATTCAAGGGAGATGGAAAACGTGTCGGCTTGACTGCAGAGAGCAGCAGGGTTTTATTGTCTTGTCCCAAGAGCAGCTCAGTGAAAGCAGTAAATTGCGCCTTGTTTTGCTAGCTGTGTGTGTTTCTCTGCATTCAAAGAACCCCAATCCTCCCCCAGACTGTGGTTGTTCTTGTCTCCAGAAGCAGGTTGTTTCCTCGTCTGCCGTGGTAGACGCGTTGCATTAAACCCTGTCCTTTTCTGCTGCCGTTGGCGCGGGCTGCGGAGAGTCCCACCCTGCTCCACGGGGAGTGCGCACACCTTGGGCCTCCCTCTGCTCCTGCCTGGATGAACCCAGGTGGGGCTTTGACAGCCCATGGGAAAGATGGGAGAATTTTTTCCAGGACTTACCATTGGCAGCAGACCTGTGATGCCCTGGGCTCCCGAAACCTGGGCTGGGTGCCAGCGTGACACCTGTGGGGGACGCCGCAGCCGTCTCCAGCGCAGTGGCTGCTGCAGCAGCTGTGAGGTGCGGTTACCGGTGCGTCGATGCCTCCATGGG
This sequence comes from Eurypyga helias, assembly GCF_000690775.1. Taxonomy (NCBI): domain Eukaryota; kingdom Metazoa; phylum Chordata; class Aves; order Eurypygiformes; family Eurypygidae; genus Eurypyga; species Eurypyga helias. The sequence continues at coordinate 6,222 of NW_010229968.1, read as the reverse complement.
CACTGCACGAGGTGAACAACGGTGTATAAATACGTTACACCAGCGTGGGGAGAAAGCGAATGTTTCTTTTTTATTGACAGCACTGAGGGTCAGGAGGCTGCAAGCGGTCTGTAGGCTGCTGCTTCTACAGCTCTGTTCCTTGGAGGCAAACCCTGGCCAGCAGCACACCCCTGGGTTTTGGAGGAATCGGCAAGAACTTGTTCAGGTTCATCTGGAATATTCTTTTCCCCTTATATTCTGTTTGAAAGCTCATAAGCCTGAAAAGAGCCTGAGTATATGTTTGTCATAATAGGTACAAATTGAAAACGGGGAGGTTAGATTAGATATCAGGACAAAGTTCTTCACAGAGAGGGTGGTGAGGCACTGGAACAGGTTGCCCAGAGAAGCTGTGGATGCCCCATCCCTGGATGTCTTCAAGGCCAGGCTGGATGAGGCTTTGAGCAACCTGGTCTAGTGGAAGGTGTCCCTGCCCATGGCAGGGGGGTTGGAACTAGATGATCTTTAAGGTCCCTTCCAACCCAACCCATTCTGTGATTCTATGAATAGTGGACTAAGTGGCCTTGGCTGCTGTTCCCGTGTGTTATCAGTGAAACCAGTGGCCATGGGTGCACAGTCGTCTCTGCAGTGACACTGTGATACAAGCTGTCTGCCTTTGCCTCAGCATCACTGTACACCACTTACATCAGGTCTCTGTGTTCGCAGGATTGAGGCTGTGATGCTGAAGGTCTCTGAAGTACCTCAGCTTGGTGGGAGTGAAGAGGCAGTTGTGCCTCGTAGCCCAGATGAGCAGGGATCTGCTCAGACAGGGGCATCAGGGAGGCTGGTTCCTCCGTTCCTCCCAGCAGCACCATCCCCATCCTCAGGGTGACCAGGCACCGCGTTGTGCAGCACTTTGGATTTATGTCTTCTGTCACAAAAGGAGCTTTATGTTGGCACGTTAAGTTGCAGTTACACCTAGGGAGACCTGAAACTGTAATGCTTAACGTCGATTGTTTGTGTCCTGTATTGTACCTTCGTTCTTTATGGGAGCGATGAAAGCTTTTATCTCAACTTCTGTGGAGCAGTAATAATAACCTGCTGTAAGCCTGGCTGACCCAAGTGCCACTGTTAGCTCAGGAAAACGAGATAAAGGGTATAAATCCGCCCCCCTGAGTTTTTACAGCAAGTGTTTTGGTTTCCTCCCTGACTTTCCTCCTCCTGCATGTTGACATACATGCAGCAACTGTGTTTTCTAATTAACGCCTAACAATTTTTTTAAATAAGTGATACAGTTTTGATGTCGCTGGAGGCTGAAGGAAATTCTTATTTAGTTTAAACCCACGTCCCTTGAGAGCAGGGCAATGTGACTTCTGGTGTGGGCCTGTTGCCTTCAAATTCCGCATGCTCATAATCACAGAATAGCTGTCTGGGTGATCACTGTAAATGCAAGTGATTTTGTTCATGCTGTAACCAGTTTGCAGTAATAGTTCCGCTACAATGTCAGAAAAACAGCAGTTCAAATAATTTTTTACAATGCTACGATGCAATCACCTGTAAAATAAAAACAACAAAGTCAGGAGCATTCAATAGTATTTTGAAATAGCTTGACTAAACCCCCAACCCAGCAGAAGAAGAGCTGCTTATTTCACTATGAAGCCTTTGTTTTCTTTCTTTTGAAAGTAATTCCTGCGGTGCGTACTCTTAAGCTGTGGGTTTTATAGGTCAGCATGGCTTGTCCCTCTGCTCCATAAGGATAATTAATTGTTATCTGAAACACAAGTCTGTTCTGTCAACACTGCGAAGTACAATCGCATGTAAAGGTTCTGCAGACGTTGAGAAGTGCTGTTGGCACTTGGACGGCATTGGAGTTGATGCTCCCTGCTGTTCTCGTTCCATGATTTCTTTATGTCCCATCAGCTTATGGTGCCTGTGGCTTCCTTGGTTGGATTTTACCCGTGGGAACATGGAAATGCATTGGATCGCTGTGCTGTCCTTTCACCAGTATACACGGGGGTTTGCATTTCCTCACTCACAACTCAGAGTAAATGTGCTGTCCATTGAGTATCTCTACCTTAAATTCTACAGGTGAGCTTGAGGTGCCAATGGCCAGCCTCGATGATGCTGGGCAGTGCTTCTGCCTCACTGGAGCTCAGTTCTGTGCCTGGAGCTTAAGTGGGTGCACTGCCCACGCCAGCACCGTTTGGGGAGCATGGGAATTTGGGGTGGTCTAGCATCAAAAAGCAAGAAGCGTTTTGTAGAGTTGTTCCTGACACGATGACTGTTCTGATGACAGGAGATCCTTCTTTGCTGACACTCTTCCGGGGAGGGGATGCCAGGGGATGGATAATTGGACATACTGGAACCACTTAGAAGCTTTTATATCGTTTTGTATTTACTGAAAAGGTAATGACTGCTTATGTCTTGAAGTGACCTGAAAACCACAGAAACGCAGTATGCAAAAGTACGTTAAAGCCGGGTCCTTCCCACCTCCTGTGTGAGCTGATAGACGTTTGTCAGAGGTTTCTGTATAAATTGGGTATAAACTTAAATGTACTCCTAGTTGCATACTAATTTTATGTATTCATGCCTGTGACAGCCCGGATTGCGGGCAGAATGAAAGCTTATTCTTCTCAGCAGGCGTGTTGCATTGCACCAAAAATGGATTAAAAAAAGAAAATTTTAGAAGTTCACATTTGGAGTGGCTGAAGAGCGAGCTGGAGCCTCGGCCACTGGCACAACCTGCTTTCCCTGGGCACGCGGTCCTGTGATCCCTGACTCTGTCACTGGACTGCATCAAACGTTCAGTCACGCCTTCTCCCAGCTGCCTTAATTTTAGACTTGTCTCCTCCTTCCCAGTTGCAGTTATTGAATTAGGAGTTATTTGCCATCTGGCACACTTTTAATTCACTCTCTTGTAGTGTTAATATTTTTAGCAGCCAAAAGCAGAATGATTTTTCTTTTGTCATTGAGAAGTGAAAGGTAAAAAGAAGAATGTGCTGCAGAAGACGGGGCTGCTGTGACAGTGAGACCTGAGGAGGTCTGAGTGGAGCAGATCCAACATGTTTGATAGAATTATTCGCTTTGCCTTGTCTGCAGGTCTGTGGACAAATGGCATTTTAGCAGCGACTGGTTTGCTGGCATTAACCTAGCCTCTAGTGAATACTTTTTCTGTATCTCTAAAATGACATTTTCTTGGAAATGGCAAGGGCTGATTTGTGCAAGACTGTGGCTGAGATAGTGGACAGCTTTGCAAATCAAAATTCAGGCTCATTAGGCATAGGATGCCCTTGAATTACGCCGGTTATTTTGGTAGCCAGGCACCGCAGCGCTGTGCCTGACGGCATGTTGAGTTACTGTCCGACTTTTATAGATGCAAGAAATCCGCCAGATTGCAGATCTGCCTGTGAAATTTTCCTTGAAGGTCCCTCACGACCAAAGCGTACTGGCTTCGTACCTCAGTCCGCTGAAAAATCTTACTGCCAGGGGTGTGTGTAAATCCCAGTTTAGGCTGTGTTTCCAGAACTGTGCAAGTCCTTTGTGTGAGTGGGGGATTCCTAATGCTGTGTCCAGCAGGAGCTTTAGTACATTGTTTTATTTATCTAGATCTTTATGGGGATGGAAATGGTTTAAATTAGTGGTGTAGTTAAATCTCTTTTAAGTGGTCTAATGAAACTTTATAACTCCCTTCAGCTGGGGGGCTTAGCCATCATTTGTCTCCGGGAGATGTTAATTGCTGATGTGATGTTTAGTTAAGTAAGATCCTGTCTATTATGTGTCTCAGTTCCAGTGTAGGGTCATTTTTGTTTCCTATTTTCCTGGGTAATTGCAATGGATTTTTTTTTCATAAAAAGTCATTTTGTACCTTAGGCACTGAAGCTTATTGATATTTATACATTCTAGCTCTTTTTTTTAAAATGCCAACTCAATATATAATGTTTGGTTCTTTTGTCACTTTTAGATGTTACTTAATAGAAAATTGATAAAAATACTGCACAGAAGGCTTGCGTAGAAACAGCAATGGTTTTGGTTATGTATATACACACATGTATATATGTATATGAAGAGCTGTTTGTCTTCTCAGATTATGGGGTGGTTTTACACATTTATCACTACCTATTTGAAGATACCATTACATCTGCTTTTCCCCTGGTATGTCTCCTTTGGTGACTGCTTTGTCTAAGCTATCTATTAAATTAGACTTTAGTGGTATATATTATGATGATATAGCACTATATTCTACATGCAGTGTAAGTCTATAGTGCTGTATATACACAGTGTGTGTTTAGTGCTAAGCTATATATATTATAGATAAAAAATACACATGGTATATCCTCCATGCTACTATATGCTGCAGTGTGTATACCGTAAATGTTAGTAATGTCCTGTCACTGTGCACACATACACAAGTAATAGTGCACTGCCCCAGCCTCTTCAAAACCTCGTAGCTCTGAGACTGTGGATGATATGATCACATGAAATAAAATGAGGTAATGGACTGTAGACGACAACCCATAGTGTATCACAGGGTGTGGAGAGACTTTTCCTTCTGCATAGATTTAGCTGAAAGTAGAGACCTTTGTACCTAATAAAAATGGCTGTGACAAAGGTAATTTTTTTTTTTTTTTTTTTTTTTAATCCTCTGGAGAGAGATTTAAAAGGAAAGAAATTTTATGGAAGATGTGTGGATAATGTCGGTGGATGTCTTTGCAAAATGTTATGGAGCCCCTGTAAATAGTTCTGCCAGGGCTTCACAGAAAAATGTGGCTCTCGGCACTTCTAAACCACTTCATAGCTTATGGGGACATAGGACTTTGCTATGGGAGAACTGGCTCGTGATCTGTCCAGGGTCCTGTTTTTCACAGGCCCCGTACAGTGACTGCTTCTGTAGCGTATGGGTTTGGGCAGCTGTTTTAGGGGTCGGGGAACTCCACAAGCAGTTGGGAGTGACTGGTGAGAGTAAGTTGGGTTCCCCTGCTTCTCTGATGTCATTGTTATTTATTCCTCCTCCTCCTCCGTATTTGTGTGTTTTAATGTTTTGTTAATATATATATGATTTTTTTTGCTTTGAATACGACTTTGTTGTGGGATGATGGTTTCCAGTTTTGTTTCCGCCTTGTCTGTGCCATTATGCCCTCTTCAGCTGTATGTAAAAGGGGAGTAAGCTCTTCTGGGCATGGACTTCTGTATGTGCCTTGCTTAGTACATGGCCAATACAGGGTTGTGTCTTGGTTTCAGTCATTATGTGAATAAAAGACGGATGAATAAGTCTACAGATGTGAAGGAATTAATGCTTATTAATTTCTGTATGTCAGCTGGTGGCTATGCTGTCATTGTCATTTTGGCAAGTGCTGTTTAATGAGCAAACATGCTAACTTTCTCCATTTTTCTCCTGCGTTCTGTCATAGTGTAAGTGGCACATACAAGAGAGGCGAGGAAGAAAAATATGCCAAGTCAAACCAGTATTATTGTACTGAGAGCACTTTTCCTCCTACCTCCCATGACAGGAATACGTATATGTGATTTATTGCTATTTTGCATGGAAGAACACCATCCTCCTGTGTAGAATTGCAATTAAAGCAGAAAAAATCTCATCAGTCATCCAGCCATGCTTTCGTGACATGTACAATGTGCAAGTCAAACACTGAAATCTTTATTTAAGGAAAATTGTCCTTTGTCACAGTGCAAATTGCATATGAGTAAGGAGTTAATTGCACAGTTGCTAATTCTAATGAGGTGCCATATTAGGGTAGAAGCTGTCACAGTAGGACTGGCATCAGCATGATTTTACATTTGGGTGGGTGTTTGTTTAATTAGTAGCAAACATGTTGGTATTCTGCACATACAGGTGCGCCGCCCACTGCACCATGAGTTTGTGGCAGTGAATTTATATTAATAAAAGTCTGAACAGTGAAAAAAATTTAAAAAAATTCAAATTACAAATGAGATTTATTACTCATGGACATAAAAAAACCAAACCAAAACACAAAAAAACCCCCCACAAAAACAAACAAAACCAAACATGACTGGAGCTGCTTCACCAAGGACACCAGCATTCATCTGTCACACATACTTTCCAATTCAGGTTTTTTGTCCTTTCAAAAGTTCCTTCAAGTCTTGCCTAGTTGCACTTATTTGAACCTAATACAGGAAGGAGCAGCTAAAATACATACCTGCTGCTGTGCAAGAAGATGGACAAGAAGATCCTAGCCCTTTTCACCCCCATTTCCATAGAATCATAGAATC
>NW_010229967.1:7921-9481 GCF_000690775.1 Eurypyga helias | reverse complement strand
TTCCATGGTTCTATGATTCTAGAATTCCTTCTGCTTTTAAGTTCCTTCAGCTTTGGGAAAACAGAACTTTAATGAAAACTCAATACCAAAGGCTGAAAGGCACCTCAATCACTGCGACTGGCTCCTAGGCACCACCACCATTGTTTTCCCTCTGGCTTAATTCCTCTTTACCCCTCACAGTTCATTCATGCCGGATGCAGCACCCTTCGATCGAAGGGGTGCGCCCTGCGCTTTCTTGGGACATTTTACATCTGCTTTGTCACATCTCTCGCACGGAGCTCTCCCCACCTCAGCCCTTGCACCCCTTTCCTTCTCACCACCAACACCTTGCTGGCAGCGGGGCATTGCCTGCTGGAGCACAGTGCATCCCTCAAACACACTTTCCTACGGAGATAAACCGGGGTTATTTCAGGATGGGGCACAAAGGCGGCGTGTCCCGCTGTTGCCGTGGTGTTCCGGACACCATCCCAGCCGGACCCTGACGGATGAGTGTGTACTAGCCGGGTGTGTATCCCTGCGGCTCTCGCTCCTCCTCCACAACCCGCAGGATACCTCCCCAAAATAATGCTTTGTCCCCCCGCTGAGTCGGGATCCTGGGCCAACGGGCTGCCTCCTTCACCTCTCATCCCCAGCACCATCGTGTGACCCAAATCCAGCCAATTTCACCAAGTTCTGCCGTGCGGGGAGAGCCCCCGGCTGCGTGCCCCTGGCTTTCTGTTCCGCTGTCGGACACAAGGGGTTAAGGACATGATCCGCGGTTCAAAATTCACTTTGTTTTACAGGAAAGTGTGTATTCGGCCCATTACTGATTAATTTATACAAACAGAAACAAACTGATTCTTCGGCAGCGAGCAATTTCTGAGTTTGGTTGAAAGGTTTGTAATTTATTTGTTTACTTTTTTAAACTCAAGTCCTATTTTTACCTAAAATATACTTTTAAAAAACCACAGTTCTGCAGCCAGCTGTCTGCAGTTTAATTTAATAAGAAACTTAAAAATTTTTTAAATCTAATTTTAAAAGAATTTTCCAGCAATTCCCTTTTGTTTTCTCAGTGACTCACATCGTGAATGCGCACAGGCCAGTGCTGGGGTCCCACCAGCCCCCCGTCCTCGGGCACCTGGAGCAGTCTAGCAGTCTACCGTGCCCTGCCTCAAGCCAGTCCTGCCATAACGCCACCCACCTTGGTCTCCGCTTGCAGACGGCTGACACCCTCGGGGACGCTCACGACACAAACATCTCCTACGCACGAGGGCAGAGCTGCAGGGCTGTGCATAAATGCAATAATAATGCCATGCCACTGGGAGTCTCCTCCTGGATGGAGAGTCCCAGGAGCATGAATCCTCCCCAGGCATCTCCGTAACAACCTCAGCGAGGGGCTGGACGGTAACAGCCCGATACCCAGGTCAATTCTCTCTTCTGGTTTGTTTTGCAGTTGTGAGGTTGTAGGAGATGACCAAGGCTGTGCAAGTTCATAGAATCATGGAATGATTTGGGTGGGAAGGGACCTCAAACCTCACCCAATGCCATCTCCTGCCACAGGCAGGGGGAACCTCCACAGCC
>NW_010229967.1:0-7592 GCF_000690775.1 Eurypyga helias | reverse complement strand
CCTCCTCTGGCCTCGCTCCAACAGCTCCGTGTCCTTCTGCTGTTGGGGCCCAGAGCTGGAGCAGAACTGCACGGGGGGTCTCCCCAGAGTGGAGCAGAGGGGCAGAATCCCTTCCCTCACCCTGCTGTCCATTTGGAAGATGTTCAGTTTCCATCATCACCCAGAAGCCCAGAAAAGCTGGTCTGTGCTCAGTGAGGGAGCAAGAGAGGCTCAGAGGGGACAGCCTCGGTGGCCAGCGCTCCTGAAGTGCAGGACAGTCTCCTGTTGCCAGCCCTGGTAGCCCAGCAAGGACTGAAGAAGACGACAGCAAAGAAAATTCCCCATTTGGAATAGAATCTGTATTTACACAAATATTCCTGGAGCCCTGAAATGTTGCTGTAAATGATCACAGGGATGTTCATGGCATTGGGAACATCTCAAAACTCAACGGGGGCTGCTTACTTCTCTGCATCACCTGAAAAGAAGGAAGGGGCATAGGACTCTGGGATTTGCTAATCATAGAATCACAGGATGGTTTGGGTTGGAAGGGACCTTAAAGATCATCTAGTTCCAACCCCCCTGCCATGGGCAGGGACACCTTCCACTAGACCAGGTTGCTCCAAGCCTCATCCAGCCTGGGCTTGGACTCTTCCAGGGATGGGGCATCCACAACCTCTCTGGGCAACCTGTGCCAGTGCCTCACCACCCTCTGCGGGAAGAATTTCTTCCTGATATCTAATCTAAACCTCCCTGCTTCCAGTTTAAACCCGTTACCCCTTGTCCTGTCACTACAGGCCCTTGTCAAAAGCCCCCCCCAGCATCCTTGTAGCCCCTTCAGATCCTGGAAGGCTGCCATGAGGTCTCCTCGGAGCCTCCTCTTCTCCAGGCTGAACAAGCCCAGTTCTTGCAGCCTTTCATCATGGCAGAGGGGCTCCAGCCCTCTGAGCATCTTTGGGGCCTCCTCTGGACTCGTTCCAAGTGGGCAATATCCTTCTAATGTTGGGGGATCCAACAGGAGATCCCAGTTAATGATCCCAGTCCCAAATAACTCCCATCACAGAGTAGGGTCTCTTAAGCCGGCGAGTCCTCCCCGCCTCCCCTCGTTGCTTCTGTTCACCCTGAGCGTTGAACGGGAAGGAAACCGGTGCTGTCCTTGCGTAGATGAAACACCTGGAAAACCCCTGACTGTTGGTTCAGGCATGAACCTTCCTGGAAAACAGCATTTTGAGCACTGCCCGACGGATCTGCTTGGTCCTCATGCTGTAAACGATGGGGTTCAGCATGGTGGGGAGGGTCAGGTAGACATCAGCCAGCAGAACCCGTGCGTGCACGCACATGCTGCTGCCGAACTGCTGTGCGTAGATGGAGACTATCCCAGGGATGTAATATAGCAGCATCACACAGATATGAGACCCGCAGGTGCTGAAGGCCTTCCGGCACAATTTCTTCCCCAGGATAGTTTTAAAGATCATCCCATAGGACACAGCAATGAAAGCCATGTCCATCCCTACTATAAGAGAAGACCCAGCCACACTGTAAAGCCCAATGGGTCTGGGGTCTGCGCACGCCAGCTTGGCCACGGCCATGTGCTCGCAGTACGAATGGGGGACCACACGGGAACGGCAATAGGGGAGGTTGGTCACCATCCCTGTCAAGGGCACCATGAAAAGGAGAGCTCTCACCACAATGGCCAGGCCTATCTGGGCGACTGTTTGGCGACTCAGGATGGCTTGGTACCTGAGGGGGTGACAAATTGCAACGTAGCGGTCAACAGCCATGGCCAGGAGCACTCCCGACTCCTCTGAGGTCGTGGAGTGAACAAAGAACATCTGAACAAAACAGGCCGTGTAGCCGATCTCCACAGAGTTCAGCCAGAACACGCTCAGCATCTTGGGGACGATGGATGTCACCATCACCACGTCGATGACCGCCAGCATGGCCAGGAAACAATGGATGGGGTCACGCAGGGAGTTGTCCAGCCCAATGACAAGCAAAACTACGCCGTTGCCTGCCAAGGCGATGACATAGCCTGAGCAGAAGAGGATGCCCAGGCACATGGGAAAAGCTTCCAGGCTGGGGACACCCACAAGGATGAAGGAAGAGCTGCTGTTGGGGTGGTTGGAGGGATCAGAAGTCATGCGGGAGAACCTTGCTTTTGCGCTTAAAAAAAGGAGCCCAGTTTTGAGCCCTGAGATGCCCAGAACTAAGAGGGATTAGGTTGGGTCTCTGCATGGACGCCAGAGCCAAACCAGGAATCCACATCGTTATGGTGTGTGAGAAGGGGGTGCTACTGCATGACATGACCGGCCGGGGGGTTGGATCAGAGCTGCTGAACGAATGGGGCTGGCAGGGCTTGAAGGTTCCTACAAGGCGATGAAATTCCCAGTTTAAGTTGTGCCACCATGGATAACCGAGGGAATTCTACAGCCTGTGGCTGGTGAGAGGTTTGTTCTTCGTCGGCTGCTCACCCTCATCAGCTGGCATCGGGAAATCAGCTGCAAGAGGAGAGAGAAAGGTCAGCTTCCCTCAGACAGCAGTTTTACCTGAGCAGCCCTGGCTTCCCGGCAATGCGCCAACAGAGGAAGCTCCTCCAAATTCGTGGGGCAAAAAGTGGTCTCGGAAAGTGCTGTGGGACACTAAGTGTGATTGTGGAAATGCCTTTGGGCCGCTCTGTCTTCATTCTGTCGTTCACCCCTGCGAGAAGCCTGGGAAACTGGGTGGTAGTCAGAGGAAAAGGTTAATTTCTGAGGATTTATTCTGATGGGAAAAGCCTGGAGGAAATAGGGAAACTCCAGAGAAAACCCCGGAGAGACAAGAGGAGGGGTCTGAGTATGGTGAGCAGGATCTACAAATGAATTGGTGCCAAAACTCCTACCATTCCGCTGCTCTCCCCAACGAGGGGCAAAGACCAGGCAGGTGACGACCACCCCAGGTCCCTGCCCCTGCAAAGGGGTGATGGTCAGCTGGGATGACCATCCACCTGCAGCTTTCTCGGAAGCAGCAAGCTGTGGAATGGCTCGGGGGTGGCAGTACCCATGCTAGTGACAGGAAAATTCCCCTGTGTACAGCCTCGCTGTGGGATCGTTTAGGCTAAAATTTAACATTAGACGTGCTTAGCATGGCAGCAGCGAAGAGAGACGAGATCAGAATGGAAATAGAGACAATATTGCAGGGGCAGCTACGGAAATGCAGTGCTTAGTTTTCAAATAGAGGGTCAGGCATGGCTCCAGAGTTGGGCAGCGAGGTTACCCCGTGGCTGCTGTCGCCGACCCATGCTCCCAGCAGACCCAGCGACACAGACCAGCCCCTGCTGCAAAGCAGAGCTGTGCACCCCGGGATGGCCCAAACCCCAGCCTAACCCACCAGATCTCCGGGTCTGCATGAGGGTCCCTCCGCAGAGACCCCAGGGATGGTTCGGCTGCCTAAACACAGGTGCCTACAGCCCTTCGAGACCCCCCCAGCGTGTCCCACTTGTCCTCTACTTCCTTTGCACCCAGCAGGGAGCAGGTCCCTGCAAGCCCGGGGCGATGGTCTGCATCTCCCACGTGGATACCTTGAGTACCGGGGGGGCAGCTCAAGTGTCCGTAGATATCCCAGTAAGTGGGATGACACTCCAAGGGTCCGAGAACCTGCTCCAGCGCTCAGGCATGGACCCCACAGAGGAACTGACTCCCTGAATGTGGGTGTCTGTGCTGAGCTGCTCTCCAGGATGTGCTGCCTCAGGGGCTGGATCTCCACTCCGTGCTTAGACGCCAAGCACTCTTGCACACAAACGTGTGCACACCTACCTTTTACGTGTGTCTGAATCCACAGCCACGTACCCCGGTGCCTACGCTCAAGGCAAGAGTATATTTGCTTCCAGAAGGTCTCTTCTGCAGCCAGTGTCTGGCACAATGTCATGGTCAGTACGGAAGAACCCTCATCACTGGGATTTCTTGGCCTGGGAGATGGAGAAACATAGCACAGACGAGCTTTGCAGCCTAAGCAAAGGCTTCTCATCCCGGTCTGACAAGCAGGACAAGCACAGGTATCTGTCTCACCTCCAGCTCTGTCACCTGAAGGGCTGCAGCAGTGCCTCTCTGCGTGTGTCTAGGTGCAGCAGCGCTGGGGTATTAATCCACCCTCTGCAGATTCCCTGAGGGGCAGCAGATGGAGGATGCAGAGATCCTGTCAGGAGATGGAAAATTTCAAGACTGCTTCAGCTTCTTGCAGTAGGTCTCCCTCGTAGTGTCATACCGCTGGGGTCTGGGGGCATGGGGGTCTCCAGAGGCTGCCAGGTGCCCGCGAGACCAATGCACAAGACGTAAACTGAGAAATCTGAAGTGTAGAGAAATCCCTCTGCTTTTGAGAGAGCAAGATGGTTTGGGAACTCTGTGTTTCCATTCCTCTCTCCACTCAGAACCGTCACAGCAAACCTTTATGCCTCCCTGAAAGGAGTTTGTGCAAGGACCCACACGGAGAGGGGGGAACTCCCAGCAGGTCCGGAGTCTTGGCTGCGTCACGCAGTACGTAGGTGAGGAATGATGCCCACGGAGCACGCGTAAGGAAACCACACGTGATGGCAAGCCTTCAGCTGGTGTGAGGCCTGCCTGTGAGGATCATTAGCAGAATGCCAGCTCGTTAGGAAATAAATCCATCATTTTCCCATTCCATAGAATCATAGCAGTGTCCAAGACCAGGCTGGATGAGGCTTGGAGCACCCTGGGCTATGGAAGGTGTCCCTGCCCATGGCAGGGGTGTTGGAACTAGATGATCTTTAAGGTCCCTTCCAACCCAAACCATTCTGTGATTCTGTGATTCTGTGACAGGGTCCTGCTGCAGATCCCTGCAGGAGGATGGCACCCATGGCTGTCGTGGATTAACCCTGGTAGGCAGCTGAGCCCCACACAACTGCTCACCTCCCCCACCCCCACAGCGGGATGAGGGAAGAGAATCAGGAGAGTAAAAATGCAAAAACTCATTAGTTGTGACAAAGACAGTTTATTAATAAAAAAGAAACCCCACCTCCCACCCCAAAACAACAACAGCAACGAAGGAAAACAAACCCCAGAAAAAACAAGTGATGCAACAAATGCAATTGCTCACCACAGCCAACCGATGTCCAGCCAGTCCCTGAGCAACGGCAGCCCCGGAAACCTTCCCCCCAGTTCGTATTGCTAAGCTTGACACCATGTGGTCTGGGATACCCCCTTGAACAGTGGGGGTCAGCTGTCCCTGCTGTGTCCCCTCCCAGGTCCTCCTGCACCCCAAGGCTACTCGCTGGCGGGGCAGGGTGAGGAGCAGAAAAGGTCTTTGTGCTGTGCAAGCACTGCTCAGCAATGGCTAAAACACCCATGTGTTATCTTCAACGCTGCTTGCATCACAAATCTAAACCAGGGCCCCATACAAGCTACTGTGGAGATAATTAACTCTATCCCAGTTAAAACCAGTTCCATGATCCCGTGTCCCTTACATCTCTTGGCATGGCTATGCTGCACGTGAGGTGGGCTGTTAAGGAAACATCGATTTTCTGTGGTTCACCAGCACTAAGTCATTTTGCCAGAACAAGGTCGGGTGGGGGCTTCAGTCCTTATTTATGTTGGGAGACCTGAGAGAACTGGACCACCCAGTGCTGTGCCAATGTCCCTGCCTTGTCCTGGGGACAGGCAGGAGAACAACCAGCTGAAGCCCTTGGGGCTGACCTGAGTTCAGTGGGTGCCAACATTTCCCAGGGCACCTGCGGCCCCGAGCGTACGAGAGCCACACCAAGGACCAGCCAGGGTTTTGGCCATTCTAGGGAACAGACTTGGTCTTCACGAGCCCCAACGCTGTGCCCTGAGGGCCAGGCCCAACCCCTCCTGCTATGGGCCTCCTCCGGAAGATCACCCTCCGCACTCCATCACGAATCTTCTTCATCCTGATGCCATAGATCAGCGGGTTGAGTGCCGGTGGGATGAGGAGGTAGAGATCAGCCAACAGGACCTGGATGTAGCGTGGGAGGTCCTGGTGGTACCTCTCCATGTACATGGAGAGCAGCCCAGGGATGTAGAAGAGGGCCATGATGCAGAGTTGCGAGCCGCAGGTGCTGAAGGCTTTTTTGCGGGCTTGCAGGGAGGAGAGGCTGAACACAGCTCGGAGGATGAGCCCATACGAGAGGGCGATGAGCAGCGAGTCGAAGCTGACCACGTAGGTGGAGACGGAGAGGCTGTAGGTGTTGCTGGAGGCGGCGTCCTTGCAGGCCAGTTTGAGCACGGCCATGTGTTCGCAGTACGAGTGGTCCACGACCGCCGGGCTGCAGAGAGGCTGGTGGTGAATCTGGAAGGTGAGAGGGCTCATGAAAACCAAGGCCCTGAGCAAGCTGGCCAAGCCAATGGCAGCCACGACGGGGCTGGTCAGGAGGGACAAGTACCGCAGTGGATTGCAAATGGCCACGTAGCGGTCAAAGGCCATCGCCACCAGCACCCCCGACTCCATCACGGAGAAAGCGTGAACAAAGTACATCTGGGTAAGACAAGCATCCAGGCTGATGGAAGTGGAGCGAAACCAGAAGATGTCCAGCATTTTGGGGGTGATGGAGGTGGACATCACCACGTCAATAACCGCCAGCATGGAGAGGAAGAGGAACATGGGCTGGTGCAGGCTGGGATCAGCCTTTATCATGCACAGGAGGGTGCTGTTCCCAGCCAGCGTGACGAGGTACATGATGCAGAAGGGGATGGAGATCCAGTGGTGCAGGTGCTGCAGCCCCGGGATGCCCGTCAGGTGCAGCTCCGACAGCGAGGCGTTGGTGGGACGCGAGTGGGACATGGTGGTCACTGTCTGAGCGAGGAGATCCCAGGCACATGCAGACAGCCATACCCTGGGTCACACCAAAGGTCCATCCAGCCTCAGATCCCGTGTCCAGCATCAAAAGCAGACTCTTAGGGAAGAATATGAGAAAGGAAACATACCATGACACTTCTCCTGCGTGTTTTCCCGGCTTCCAACGTTTTGAAGCTCAGGGACTTCCTGGACTGGATGTGTTCTTTCTTTTTTAATGACCCCCACCCCGGAAACCCATCCAGCCTCTTCTGTGCAAAATTTTATCCCCCACACCATCTTTCAGCAAGGAGTTTCACAAACTAAGGACACCTTTTGTGGATGAACCCCTTCCCTCCCTTGCAAGCCTGACGTTTGCTAGTGTCGTTTGAGGACCCACAGTCCTGTATCAAACCAGAGAAGAGTTAGCCAAAACCTTGTTCTTCCTCTGCCTGCCACCGTGAGACATGGAAGTAAGCAAACCTCAGGTGATGGAAGCTTTATCCCAGACCTGCAGGAGAATTTTTAACCCCTCTGTCAGCACCGACTATATGATTTCCCATCTTCATCTCCTGTTTGTCGGGTTCTGTATCTAGCAGGGTGCAGCTGAAAAGGACTTGCTGGGTCACAAAACCTGTTGCTTTAGGTGTGACAGCTTATCTTAACCAGGAAAGCTGTCAGCATCCTAGGGTATTTCGCTTTCATGGAAATGCTGGTAGACAGCTCCTACCCTCCACCCTGCTCCAAGAAATTACTCTATTTCTTCTCTCAGTGTGTTCCCATCCAGCTTCTATCACCCCTGAAAGTAAACCTGATTATCATAGAATCATAGAATG
>NW_010229966.1:0-19275 GCF_000690775.1 Eurypyga helias | reverse complement strand
TGCCAGCGCACACTGCCGGCTCACTGAAACAAATGATCTCTTACCAGCCAGTCCCCACATACTTGTGTCTTTCTTATGATCACCATTCACATACTGAATTCACCACGTAAACATCAGGAAGACAAACAAAACAAATGTATGATACCATGTTCCCTTACTTATAACTTGAAATACTATTCATGCCCCTCCAGGGAAAGCATTTTCCCAGGGTAGAAGCTGCTGTTACCCCAAGGATGACCGCATGGAGGCCCTGCTTGAATCTGATGACAACCTGGTAACAAAGGCTGGTAGTTTAGGGATCTTTTTCATGTCTTCTGAAGGCACTTTGGCAGATGGAAACTTGGTTTCATTTACATATGCACCTCTACAAAGCATGTGCTTTTGCAGATTGGAATTCTTCAAATGGAACATGTTTTTACTTGTTCTTCTACTGAATTCACTTGTAGTTGAGAACCTGGCATGATTTACAAATTGCAATTCTAATCCCAATGCCTATGTTATACCTATGGATGATGCTACTGGAGAACAGACTCAAACGAGCAACAGGATATATTGCACCATATAACATAGTTATGCTGTGCAAGGTCATTACACATGAAGTTTAAGGGTAGACTAGACAACAGCATGCAGGAAAAATTCCCCATGGATTACTAAGTAGAAGACACCATGCTGTAGGCTTGCCTAGGGAGTTCCAGAGTCATATAGTCTATGTCATAATCATATATATGTCCATATGAGTATATATATGGCTATATATGTGTATGTGTGCATGTGAACAGATAAGTAATCATACACACCCATACATACGTACAACTATAAATATATATCACAGATATACGTGTTTAGTTTACTGTTTCCAGACATACTAGATGGTTTGTCTGATCAAATAGAGATATTCTTGTGGTTTATCGCCTGTTATACTTTCTAAAGTACATGACACCACCAGGTCACCACTAACAGCTTTTCCAGGAGTAACAATTGTTTGCAATATTGTTCATTATGACAGTCATTCTGCTGTTGTTGGTGTAATCCAACTGCTTTTGTCTAATGTACTTTGTAAGTGTGTACACGCTGATATAAACCCCATGGGCTAAAGTAATACTTTGTTAACACAGTCATGACTTCTACTGAGAGAGAGAGCTATGTTCATGGAGCTATCTCAGTAAACGTAAGCATGGTCTAGAATAATCTATCTTACTTTGACAAAATAGTCAGTTAAATTTCACCTGTAAACACACCAGAGCACTTAGGTACAATAATTTTGTTTCATGTGTTGTTATGTTGCTGAAATCAAGCAAGCTGATTACCCCAGTTCCTAATTTTAAAGCCAGCAAACACAGAAATCCTTTCATTACCTGTGGGTCTTAGTAAGTCTTCGCCTCTAAATAATGCATATTATATCCCAAGATATATGATTAAGCATACTGAATTAGAAATTCTTAGTGTGAAGCATGAACAAATATGGGAGACATGCCTTTCTAGGTCCCTTGCAAAAGTTTTCCTGTACCGAGTTTAACACATTTGAAGGATGCAGGGGGTTGTCCATTAGGTGGCACCAAATTTTTCCATATGTATGGAAACCGTAGGCAACAGAGAGAAGCATTTATCTGCTAGTAGCTATCAGGTACTCTCCCAGCTAGGCTCCATTCAGAGACAGAACCTGTGAGATGGGACTGCAGCCCACCAGTGTGCATCACTGACGGGTATTCATCCAGATCGGGAAGGGTGTGCTTCAGCCCGTGTTTAACTAACTGCTCGTCTGGTGTAAAGCTGTTTTCATCATATTAACCAGGCTGTCTGCATCGTACTCAGCAAGAGTCTCTGTGGCACCTGAAGACGTTTTCAGTTCCTTCTTTGGATCTTCACTTCTTCCTAAACAGTGGGAAGTGATTTTCTTGTCTCATGTCATCTACATCTACTCAAGAAGAAGAAAGCCCCTGGTTTTCAACTAAGCAGTCAGCTTCCACTGTGTGAATTGCAAAGATATTGCCATCACTGAGATAGCCTGATACTTCTAGGAATAGTAGAGTAGTCTGTCAATAAGAAAATGAAAGATGGTCTTTCCTTTCTTTAGTATTGTCTAAGACTAAAACTGTTTCTCCTTCCCCATTAACACCTCTCATAAATGTCCTTGCCTATAATTTTGCTTCCTTTCATCCTTTCTTTCACACACATCTCAGGAATTCTCAGTTCTCTTTAATCAGTCACTTCAGACTCATTTGGAAAGTTTAATCAGTAAAACGTAATACAAAACTTTGCTTAATTTAGACATAAGTCAATGCTTATTTCTAGTTAGTAGTCCCAAAACTGCCTGTATGAGCAGCAAATGTATGAATGATTATGGATTGATTCTACTTCACCCACACCATCCACACTATGACAGAAGTAATTTAGCAAGCTTGGTGCTCACAGTGATGAACATTGCCTGGAATGACTCATTTCCTTTTACTGTGTCATCTTAAAGGTTAATTACATGGGGTTCTGTTCAGCACATTATCTACTACGAAATAATAAAACCTTCTATTAATTGAGGTGACTGGTCAGCAGTGCTAAATGGCGCTGTCACTAGGCAGGTAAATGGTACTTATCTTACCCATGCTAAGAGACTCCAATAATGAACACGTACAACGAACATGAATGATGCACATGGGAGCTTGCTGTTCACCACATTGCTTTCCACACAGTTCTAGAAATCCTTTGCTCTAGCCCTAACCAGATTGTCCTAATGTCCTCTTTACCTCCTGCCTGCTCTTTTTATCTTACGCCTGTCATAATGTTGGTATAAACGTAAGAATAAGCTACATCTTAATTTGCAAATGTTTGTCACACAGCAATACACTAACAATCCTTCTTGTGAAAGTCAATGTAAGACTCCAAATTTAAAGAAAATTCAGCTCTAATGAGCATCACAGTCCTGTAATGGCTGGTGTGTTTTATAGTTGCATTGGAAATAATATTGAAGAAAGCTACTGTTTCACAGCTATGTGGTTTGGAGAACAACAGGGACATGTACAATAATCTAATGACAAAAAAGTATACAGTGAGGTTGACAAGAAAGAAAAAGTAACTATGTTGAACTTCTGCAATTCTTATTCATGTCAGCTGAGGGAGAAAATGCACAGCACCTCTAACTTTTCCTTGGCACATTCATTCCTAGGAAAACAGCAGTTAAGAACTTATGCAGAGGACTGACTTGAGGTGTTGAAGAAGAAAATCACTAAACACAAGTGTACGCCGAAGAGCAAAGTCTACAAAATCACAGCTCTTGCTTTAATTGCACATCACATGGCAATACTTAATGAGAGATAGAGACGTCACAGTAGTCATTTCCAGACTTCCTCAAAATTCATGAATTTTCACTTCACAATAAAGTTTTAATAAAGTCTTATTAAAGTGTTCAGCTTCCTAAAGTCTTGGAAATTCCCTCACTCTTTAAAAATATAAATATATATTAAAGTGTAATATAATTTCAGTATTTGCCCAATATCAAATTTAAATCTATAGATAATACACTTCCACCTATTTACCCTATACAGAGCCCTCAGAATTAGTCCTGTGGATGCCCTAGCATACAAACAACTGTTTTCAGACCATTCCTAGTGATTAACATAACTGACACTACAAACATTTAGTGTGTGTCCTGTGTGTGGTACATCCCTCGTGTTGCCATTTGCTACATTAATAATGCACACAGAAGCAAATAGTAAGCAATTAATTTTCATGTAATCAGTGTTGTGAAAGATGGCAGCCAAAATAAAAGTATATGAACGTTATAAAAAATGTCACTGGTGTCCATAAAAAAAAAAAAAAAAAAAAGACAGGAGATTTCACAATTGAACAACATAAAATCAGACTTCACAGTTTATATTTTTGCCCGTATCAGATTCAGGGGACTAGCTGCTACTTACAGACATTAAAACATCCTTTATAGCTATAAATCATGAAGAGATGTTGTGCCTCTGAGAAAGCCATGACCACAATCAACATGGAAAATAACAATTCACTGTTTTATCTAGGTTATTATTCCAGTGAACATTTTAATGTATTTGTTTGCTCTTCAATCTTAAGTGTTTGCTACATTATATGGCATTCTATTCCAGGTGAATTATTAATCTCAGCCTCCAACTCTGCAGTTCAGTACAAATGGCAATGTAGTTCAGATCAACTATAATTCAGCTAAGATATGTCAACTGGCAATGTTTTGTTTGGGTTTTTTTTTTCATGCAGGCTGCATATTTAGAGAAGGTAAGGATGTTATAGTACCCCTTGGAAAGAATAGGAGTCATGATTTTTCAACCTTTTTATACAGAAACATAAAGTTGTAACTATCTAATTTTACACAGTAAGCCACAAATATGTACTGTAGTCAAAATGATAAATCTGCATCAAGAGAAATAATTTTCAATCAACATTTTGTTCTGTTTTCTGTCAAATGATATAATCACCTGCTCTTTGCATCTCAAAGAAAGCTGAAAATTCCCATATTAGATTTTCTGAGCCACACCTTATGGATGATCTAATCAAGACTTAGAATAGAACATGCTTCAAGAAACTGGAAATAAAGCCTGTATGTAGTTTCTTGAGGGTGTTCATAGGATTTTTTTTTAAGATGACTTCTAAAACACTTTCTGTATTAATTTACATAATATTATTATTTTGCAATTAACTATATTGTAAAACTGATTGCAGAACATTATTTTTTGTTCTTCAGGGTTTTTTACCCTTTCAAATGAGTAAGAAAATCAGTCAGATCAGATTAGGTCAGAGCACAGTACAGCCTAATTCAGCAGCTCCTCTGAAAACAGTAGATATCAGATCCTCCAGAAGCTGTTTAGAAGAACTTAGAAAATTGTGAAATATCTTGATGAGACTTTTCTTTAATTATTTTTTGTTAAGCACCTCCAGAGATTGGTTGACTTAATTTGAATAATTTAGGAAACACCTTGTTTTTCTCTATTTGCTCTCTCTGTGTTACCCAATACTTATAGAAAACACAGGCTTTATCTACGTAACCATGTCACTTTTAAAAACAATGAAGTGAAGCTGTGACCAAGAATCCCAATTTTGTGTCCATGCCTTACATATTACCATGATCAAAGACCATCTAAAAGACAGGTAATGTTCTACTCTGAGACAGCCCACTTTCAGTAGTCCTTCTTTCTTCACAGTAAATTATCAATAATTAATAATGTTCCTTATAGTCTTGGAAGAATTAAATGTGCATAGACCTAGCTAGATAATACTTTGAAATAACAAGTGATTAAAGAAAATCTGCTTGTTGCAGTACCTAGTTTCATTGGCAGGAAAATGTGGTGTTTGTGAGCCTCTTTACTTCTGGGAAGTGTGTGAAACCCTTCGCAAACAGCTAACACACTGCCTCCAAGATATTCAGTGACAGTGGCTATTTGTTTGCCTGGCTTGCAGCAGAACAAATCCTGACTGGGGACACTTCAGCTCAGGTCTTATATCTTTGCTATTATTTTACACTTATGCAGCTCTCCATGGAGTGGTAAGGCTGGCCTAATTCCTGGGAATCCAGATTTCAGGAATGGGATTGAATATTAAGATTGTTATACGTAGATGCAAAAAGTTTTAATGCACGTTTTGGAATCCAAGAGCAGGGGGGAAGTTGTCATAAGAACATAACTGTATTTAACCTGTACTTCAACAGGACCCTCACTTTGATTTCACAGGATTTTTGCCACTAAAATCACATCAAACTGCTAGCCTGCCAGTTTCAGCCCACAATAGTTTGTACAATAGGAAACAGAATTATGGTATTTTTTGCTTCCCAGTTCACTGGGAAATCACTATTAAACAACACAGTTCAGTGGTTACAAAAAACTACTTGTTCCCACTGTAATAAGACTTCTTGGAATGCCCATGTATGTGATCTCAAAAATATACTGTTCCTTAAAAACAGCAAACCAAAGAATTCTTGGTTTTGTTTTATGAGATGTGCTCCAGGCCGTGTAATGTAGGCACTTAGCTCCTATATTTTAAGTTCTTAGTGAAACAGTTCACCTAACGAAATACCAAAGTTCACTATACAGTCAGTGGAGACAGGAGGGTGCTTTTGATGACTTACACTGGTAAGACAAACTGGCCTCACTTTAGGTACTGAAGGATTTACATTTGTTGGTTTTCTTTGTAAATCTGCTGCACAGAAGCCTGTCCTTGAAAACAGAAGACAAGAAATAGAGCAGTACAGGCCCATATATTTTGGTGCTCCAAGATGAAATCCAACTCGCTTTTAGCATTCACAGCAAGCAGTTGCTATGCAAAGGGGCAGGCAGGGTTTCTATGTATCTCCCCACTTCTGTTACTTGCCTGCACATCATGTATAATATGGTCACGGAGTCCCCCTTGTCCCCTCTGCCTGTGTGTACTGGGAATAGAGAAATAGGAAATACAACCGCATCTTCTTATAGATCTGCATCAATTTGATTTAAATACAGTGCTACACTGTATTGAGTAGTTTATGACCAGCCTGAAACCATGTCTGATGTAAGAATGGACAGACCATGTTAAAAATAATGAAAGACGGAATTAAACTCTTTTATGGTGACAAATGAACCTTAGCGCTACTCACAGTGTAGCAAGAACTATCCAAGAAGAGTAAGTGGAGAATGACTGGGACCGCATGGACAGGGGATATCTGTCAGTGTCAGAGGCAGAAAATCAAAGCATCCGTGATGTGTATGAACTCACAGAAGAGCAGAGAGCTGTATGGTCCTAGTGGGAGCTGAGAGGAAAGCTCTGTGAGCAGCCTGATGACAATGCTGCCTACTGCTGTTTCTGCTATGCTCAGAGAAATAGGGCTTCAGGCCCATTCCCTGGTAGCAATGAGGACTCTTTCCAAGAAGCATTTGAATTTTCCTCCTAACAGGAACTACCCATCAAGGTCCTGAATAATAACGGCTGTCAAAAGCAGTGTGTCTGATAATTACTAATTGTATAGCTCCATGTAAGTACTCTACAATAGCTAGAAGTCCTTTCTAATATGATAGTAGTGGAATGTTATTGAAAGCTAGTTATAACACCAATGATGTTTTTACCAGTGATCTTCCACAATTTGTGTTATAAACCATCACATGAATGCTTTTAGCCCAACCTCTGTGGTTGTTCTCCACTTCATTAACTCTGGAATGTCTAGTGACTGCATCTACCCTCTGCTCGAAGCACCCAGGTCATTTTGCTTGTCTGTATAAATGAGACTTACCTATTTAAGACTAAACAGAAACTCCCTAAAGAGGTATTTTGATGCAATTATTTATTTGTTATTAAGAATCCAATTTCCTGATGCAATTTGTATGACAGGGATTTTTCATCAAAATTGATTTTCAGCAACAATTAGTTCTTCAAGGTATTTTCAGAGTTCTTACCATAAAGAAGGTATAATATATACTAGTTTACATAGTGCATAACTAGCTAAATGCAGAAGTGAAAAATGTGAAACTTATGTTATGCAAGAGATCAGATTTTTAATGGTCCTAATATGACTTAATGCTTATTTCTCATAGCTTTGAGAAATTTATGTGCCGTGTTAAGTTTTCCATTATATTCTGCTTTAGGTTACATTAAAAAGATCCTGAATCTCTACTGAAATCTGAAAGCTGTCTACACAGCTGCTCAACTACTTCCTAGATCCAAGTTACTTCTAATAGCTATTTCCAGTGTTGATTTTTAGTGCAGGAAAATTAAATATACAGCAATTACAATGCCTGGCCAAAGCATTCCAAAATCATATTGCCTGCTTTATCTCAGTAAAACAGATATTCTAGATATGCAGGAACTTTTCTAATGAGGTATTCTTGAAAGATCTCAGTTGTATCATTCTCCCACCATAAGACTAACACAAATCTCCATAAACTAGGTGTCCTACATTGTGAAGGAAGGAGGAGTATTATTTTTAAAGTATTATTTTCAACAGCCTCAAACAGATACAGCAAATAAAACTCTGGACTGTGTCACAGTAATCAGCTTTCACAGATTTGCATGTCAAATGTTCATACAACAAGTCTGTCTTGCCCCATTTCCTTCTGTAAGCCCCACACAGGTGCTGAAACAATTCTCATTCCTTCTACTGATTCTGATTTTCTTCTTATATCTCAGTAAATGGGCAAATCAAACTCTTGGTACCTCTCACTGCCTACCATATTAAGAACAGGACTGAGGTCAGTATCAGTGGGACGGCACATGAAATGGTTAAACCCGTGTGAGAAAGCTTTCTTCCCTGCTTCATTCTCACAGATACCAGGTTAGTTTTAATGTGTGACACGCTTCGCTGGGGTGTCTTTTCTACTGCATATTTTTAGAATAGACTTTCCTTTTTAAAAAACACTATATATATTTTAAGGTTATTTCTTGTATGCTGCATGCGCACAGCCAGGCTTAGCAAGAACAACACTGCCCCTTTATTAGTTATTACTTACTTGAAGGAAGCACAAGGCAGAACAAAATACATGAGTGAAAGGAGCACAACTACACAAGTGAAGATTAACAGCTGATAGGGGGTATTTAGGGGCTTGTTTAGATTAAGTGCTTTCTAAAGAGCTTTAGGGCAAAGCTTCCGCTGATAAAGTCAGTTTCTGCTGGGACAGATAAACCTGAGCCTGTAGCCCAAGGGATATGTTGGGAGCAAGCTCTCTTCTCTTCTAACCCCACAAAATAGGCATGGACAGCGTGACAAATCACTCAGACTAATGTTCAGAGAACAGGATAAAGTTAATTCTTTGTTTTCTCCTATGCAGTAATAAATTAAAGCAGTCAAACTTCAAAATGGAAGTGCAGGATGGGAAGACGACTGCTGTTCATTAAAGACCTGATCTGAAGTGTTTTTCAGAATTTTTCCTTCCCTTCTAGTGTTCCTTTTAATTTCTTTTCAGCATTTTCCAGCTTCATCATGCTATCTACTTTCTGCCAGCAATGTAATTACCAGAGGGACTCAGGAAGGGATGCTGGCTCTTCCCTAGCTTCACGGGGATGGGAAAAGCTCTTTTCACTTTGATGCCCCGATCAATGTTTCTAATTTTAACTGGGTGAACAGCAAGCAGCACTCACTAGAGTCTTTTAAATCTCAGGAAGACCTGGTGCCTATTGCACTTTCCACTAATAGATGTACAAGATCAGTCAGCATTACACCTGAACCCACGTAAAACTCATGGATGAGAGGGAAGCACTGCAAGAGGAGTGGGGGGAAGGATAGTGACTTCCTGCTTCTGTTCTGGTTTTCCAACTATTTATGTGCCCATGACCATTATAGCCACATTCCATTTTCTCAACAACATCCAAAGTATGTCTAACATGACAAGAAATAATCTTGATAAGATGGACAGCCACCACATATACTATTGCCTTTGCAAACCTTCTGAAACTGGCTCTGGTCTTCTTATTCTGCACTTGGTGCCACCCAAATAGGCCCCAAAGTGCTTCACACAAGTAGCAGAAAAATTTTTCTTAACACTTTATTTCTGCTCCTTTCATGAAGTGGTCAATAATCCAGTCCCATAACCCACTGTTCTTCTGAGAGGACTTAATTAATGTATTTCCAATGCCAATAAATAATACGCTTTAATATGACAAGGATTTAGAAGCTTGAAAAGTTATGATTGAAAACTTATGATCTGCAAAGATATAAAAGGTACATCCCTGTGGTATGGCTGAGGTAAAACATCTGGAAGTTGTCTAGTTGGCACTTTTACCTGGAGGAGTTAGAAAGCTGCTTGTATTCAAAGACGTTATTGCCCAGAAACCAGGAAATACTTTGCACATTAAATAGTGATGCTAATATTCCAACAGCCTCTCTCCAACATTGCTTATGCCTAGATTCATCTTACTTACACGAGGAAACCAAAGTACAGTTAATCATCTCTCCAAATTGGCCATCTCCTCTCTAGTCTGTTCATTAGCCTTATTCACATTACCCTCAGAGGAAGCATTATAGGTACTATAAATGCTCAAGATATTTTTCTCCACTTAAGGCAGACTGCATGCCCTGGAAATAATGAAGAGCTGTGCTAATGACACTTGGACCTATACAGATGAGGGTCCCAGTGAGTCTGGGGTTTTTCTTTTCTGACTTCAGAGAAACCTCTCAGTATACATTCTTCTGTTGTGAAGCCTGAGGCTAGGGAAAGCTTAAAGAGGGCTAGTTCAGAAGCCAAAGTTCACACCGTGGCTGAGAGCTGTAGAGCATTCTGGTCAAGGCAGAATTCTGACAGGGCTTCTGGGTCCGCCCCCTTCTTCAGAGAACTGAAGGCTGGGAGCTTGGCTGCTCTCTGAAGTCCATGGATGTAATCCGGATAGGTCTTTGCTCCTTTCTCCTATCAAATTCTGGTTTGGGTGGAAAACATTTCCCACTCGTCTAGTTGTGGCCCTCTTTTTCCAGTCACAGCATGATGTTTTGGTATGCACTCTTCATCTCATGTCAGTCCTGATGTGGAAAGCTCTATGGTGGCAAGCAGTGAACAACATGTTTCCCCCATACTGCCTTAATATCTGTGAGGAAGTGTTCTCTTTGACACCATGGTCATGGTCCATGGCTTCAAGACACAATAAGCTATGGCATCTCATGACAGTCCAAGGGAAGGCTTAGTTTCAATCTGAGAAATGATTTTAATGTTTCGTTGCTCACATATTAGGGCATTAGAGAGAGAGGGAGTGAGCTGTGCACCAAAGGTCTTCTTACAAAAGGAAACCGTGACACTAGAATAGAATCATAGAATCATAGAATCACTAGGTTGGAAAAGACCTTAGAGACCATCCAGTCCAACCGTATCTGTCCGCCACTAAACCATATGTGTGAGTATGTAAGACTTCCTACAGAAGAAGGAAAAGAAGAGTGAGTAAATGGGGATAAGAGGAATGAGGAGACGAGTTTTATTTCCTGAAGGTGTCTTAAAGTTCTGAGACTGCACAATTCTCTAAAGATGAAAGAGAGCTCTGACATTCCCAATAACGACCCACTCACTCAAAATACTGTCCTGAGGGGAACTGGTCAAGTGGCTGGAGAACTTCCAGCACAATTAAAGGAAACCAACCAATTTGGAAAACTGACCATCTAAGTCTTAGCAGTTGAATCTCAGTCTAAAAGATATTGAGTACATTTAAAAACTCATTGTCAACATTCAGACTGATGCTGAGGACATTGGATGTGCTTTTATTTACTCTCAGTACCTGTCATCAGGCTGCAGGTGGTTTTTCTTAGAGGACCTTCAGGGTGTTTTGAGGAGCAATGTTTCTTACATCCTAAGGGGAGTAGTCATTCTTCTAGATCAAAACAAGTGCCTAAGGATTGGACTGAGGGGCAGGGCACCATTAAATAACACAGAACTGTCAAATGGCAGTGAATTTTCTCTTCTCTGACCTACTTAACAGCTTTCACAGGGTGGCATTATATTCCATTGTCTGTACGTACATCAAGTATTTTTTCTTATTATTGGACCAGCTTCAGGATGGGGAAGCTTAAAATATCTCTGTTTGATGAGTATTTTAATTTAATTATAAAATGCAAAATCCAACTGAATTAAGTTGAATAGCATGTCTCTCTGCTTGCACGGACTGTTTATACACTAAATTTCTACAGTGAAGGTCTATGAGTCATAAGGTAGGTGGCATCTTTCTCTGGTATGCTAGAAACATTAAATCATTATATTTGCTATAAAATAGAAACTAGGGCTGCTATTTCAGTGTTTTATAATATGAGGTTTAGTCTTCATTATATATGATCTTCCCATTTCTAACTTTGGGAAGACATTATTTGAATGAGACATACATATTAAAAATAAACATGCACCCAAGTGTCATGGTTGCTGTCGAGTGGAGTGTCAGCAAAGGCAGTAAGATCATCACAAATCAAGTTCACCATTAGCTTAGACCATGCAGATTTCCCAGAATTGCCAGGAGACTGAAAAATCAGGGAAACTCTTCATCTCAGTGAATGTCAGCTGGCTGAAGCATTGTAACACAGCGTGCCTGCCTGATTGAAAACTTGGAAAAAAAACCACCCATGGTTCACCAGTTCCTAGGATCTCCAGTCAGCCTGCTGAAATGGTCCAATGAGAAAACCTGAATGCTGAGGCCAGCTAGTAAATTTTTAACAGTTGGTAACATGCATTAATACTTTATTTCTGCTCTTTACTGTAGGTTCTTTTGTTTCTGAAAAAATGCTGGCAGTATAAATTGCCATTCACCCAGTAGATTTACCAGGTGGAATATAGCTGAACTGCTTCTGTCAACACAAGAGGGAGCACAGACACATCTATCAAATTGACACAGTCCCTGCACTTGATCAGCTCAGTGGAATGAGTCTTCCACCTCCAGTTTTTGTAATGCCAGAGTGATGAATCAGAGATATTTTTGACATCTGAAAGCAATTCAAGGTGAGAGAACCAAGACGACTGGTATTTGCTAGTCAGAACTATAAATAAACTTTTCAGCAGTAAGACTCCTCCAAAGCTATTTAAATAGGCTAAAAGTTTATGGATTGCTATTCCCTAAGGAAAGGAATGCTATCTGTATTTCAAAGTCTGTAATTTCTGCGAAGATACAGTCATACAGTCATCAGGCAGAACTTTGCCTTCCTTCATAACCACTGCATATCTATCCTCATTTCTTATGCTATTGATAGGAATTTCAGAGCTGACCTATTGTTTTCTGTTTATAGATTTAGAGGAATTAATTTTGTTGATGGGATATTATGCAGTGAATCATGTTCTTAGAAAGGCTAATGAGTCGAGATAGTAGCTTGTAATGACATCAGTATATGTTTAGTTGATGACTAGATATATACTCTAATTTTAAGTCACACAGCATTTCATCAGGAAAAAGTAAGTCATGATTAATATACAAATTATTAATATGAAATTGTCATTTAGTGACATATAAAGTTTTCTGCATCTGATATGAGAGACAGCAAATAACTTGAAAAAGAAATGAAGGCTAGCCTCTATTTTTAAGCACAGCAATATCAGCAATATTTGTAAGTACAATAGTTTGGCTGTATTTACACAGATCAATACGAGAATGATTGATGAATCCTCGGTGGATTTTAGCACCTCTGAAGAGCAGAGACTAAATATGCATCAGCCATATTTCCACTAAAACAAACAAACTTAACTGTGAATTAACTGGATCTGTGGTCTGATTTACCTGTGCAACTAAGAAATGCTAAGTAAACCCAAACATAGGTACCTAGATGACCAAGCCAGGTTAAATATCTTCAAAATAGCATGTTCATTATATACTTTGAAAATATTCATCAATGATACACCGTTGGCTCTAGCCATATTGTCTTACTCCCAGTACAGTATGTTGGCATATATTGCTGAAGACATGCCATAATACTGCTCATCATGACAATTGTCTTTGGCTATAGAAGTCATAAAATGACCTTCTGTCAGTCCTTTTGTACTTCAAGACTCATGGAGGTTTAGAGGGGCTCTCAGATACCCCTCACTCCTTGCACGATTACACCTGTTGTGCAAGAGAAAGATCTATATCACAAATAATTCTACCAAATTCCCAACTCTCCTGTGGTTTTATCTTTTGATAATGTATTAACCTTACCCTCTACCAGCTTCCCCGTCTGCTCTGCGTTGCCCCCAGGCAAGATCTTGGCAATATAAGCTCCAATTTCTCCACTGCTTCCTGGAATTTCCTTCCCACCTACAACTCGGATTCCCAGTCCATTGCCTGTGATCAAAAAAAAAAAAGAGAAAACTTTAAATGGAGATGAAGCAATGAATAATTCACTGGAAAGAAATGAAGAGTACAATTCATCAGAGGTTACTGAAGGATGTCTCCAATAACTTCTGGCTATGGTTGGAAGATGTTTAACTGCAGTCCCATCTGCCACTTTTCCAAAGACTTAACTTTGAGTAGCAGCATTTCAGCATAGGAAAAGATCTTCAGTAACTACTGTATAAGTGACATCACACAAATAACTCAATAAAAATGACATTGAAGCCAATCCTAGCTGCTTCTGATAGCCTTACTGAAGGGACTATTTATATGGGAAACCTATTTCAAGCAAAGCATACTTTGCAGTATTAAATGGGATCAAATTGCTAGAAATCCATGTGGAGTGCAGATTCAAAGGATAGCTTTAGCTTTATCATATGCCTAAAACATGCATACAACTTAGCTGAAAAATGATAGTAGCCGAGCTTTTAGAATCACATAAATATGAAGACAGAGATCATTGAGCTCCAGCAGCGAAGCATTTATTTTTACATGAACCAGTATTTGTCATATGCTATTCTTTTTCTTAAATGTTTGCTTTAAATTGGCATCTTTCACATCAAAGGTTGTACAAATTATCAGAATGGAAAAAGTCTACAACTGGTCTGTGTAAAGCATCATCAAAACTAACATATTTTTTCCCTTTTAAAAGAATTACAAAGATGAAAATATTTTGATCACTCTGATTATTTTAGCTGAAAAGAAGCTGATCACTAATCTCCCTAATGTATAGAACAATCTCCCTAATGTATTAGGGACTGAAAACAAAAGTTTAAAAAATAGTCTCATAAAGCTAATCCTATGCATTGCCAATTTTTCATGCTCTCTTGCTTTTTAAAAAAATAGTTCCCATACAAGAAAAACAAATTACTTCTTTGAAGAAAAAGAAAATTTCATCTGAAGTGATTCACACTTTGATCTGAGAATGCAAAGGATGATTTTCCCACCTTTATTGTAATGGCTAAATAATTTTCAATTTATTAATTTAATATGCCAAACCTGATGAGTGATTAGACTAATCAGCTATAGGAAGCTCACCACACAATCTCTTTGCAAAGCCTTATCTTTTTAGATTAAGATTTTTCCTTATAATATTATTAGTGTTTGCTAAGTCAGCCCTGAGATTGTTTTAGAAGCAAGATAGCCACATAGAGTTTCTGGCCAAAGATGCTTCCACTAGTTTTTCTATCCCAGTTTAGCTGAACCTTTTGTATGCCTATGTCGCACATAATTCACCTCTAGGTTATATTTATATCCAAGTTTGAGATAAAGTTCAGATCTGTCATACAAACCCATTTCAGAGTCTGTATTTTTGTTTTACCTATGTGGTGATATTTAGCCTTGATACTTTCAGAACAGATAAGAGATTAAGGGCATCTGTAAACTCAACCCTATGACAACATGAAAAATAACTCTGGAAGTTACAACTGTACTAGGGTTTGATACAGCAAGAATGTCCTCTCAAGTTTACTTTGGTTTTTTTTGTCCAGTGCAACTTTACCAGTTCAAAAACCCATTATGAAACACTGTGCAGGCCTAAGTATCTTCAGTAGGAGTTGTGAATACTCCGATGAAAATATGAAATCTACTAGTAAGTTCCTTGAAGTTTTTGATAAAGATTTTAGCCAGTTTGGCCCCTCTCTACACATTTGGTTTGGGGGTGTTTTTTTGGTAATTTGAAGACCTGAACAACATCTTTAAGAAAGTCAGCTTCTTGTAAGATTCGGACATCTTTACACCTGGGAATGTAAAGTAATGCAAATGTAATGCAAAAGAATGTAATAATGCAAAGGAATGCAAATCTTTTAAAGTCTTATTTTTGGGGGGCCATGACAAATAAACAGTTGTCTCTCCCTTTTTTAACAGCAAATTAAAAATTGTAAAAGTATATTTCAGACTGAGGGGGACCCTCTGCAAATACTGTAAAGGGACCCAAACAATAAACATAAAACAACACCATCTAAATACCCAAGCTAATTATATTAATTGCTAATACAATTAAATTTCTGCTACAAGACACATCCTTCATGGTAGTTAATATTCCTTTAATTATAAACTGGGTATGGATGATAATTGATTAACTAAACATATTGCTGCTTGGCTGGTTTCTAACACAAATGATTCGATATGCAGAAAGGATGCTGTAATTTAAACAACAGCTATATCAGTACTCTGGGACTGTGCTATGGGAAATTCTAAGATTATTTTTGTTGAGGAGACTGATTTTTCAATGTAATTTGAACAAATTGCATACTTATTTTAAATTAATTAGCTTATTTCAGACAAATTTGAAATTTAGCACCAGCGAAGTTTATTTTTCCTGACTTGATAGGGAAAGCAAACCCACCATTCTAAGAATGGGTCTAAATGTACCCATTTATACAGTCCCAAAAATATACAGTCCTAAAAAAATTAAGCACCTCATTGCATAAATTGATTGTGTACCCCTATAAAAGAATTTAAACATTAGTCCATCCTTAGGACTTAGAAATTCTTGAGGGTTGCTCTGCACATTTATCAGATGATTTCTGATCAAACACTACTGAAAGACTCATTAATATGCTACAGATCTGAGGTTCAGAACTGGGAACTCACACTCAGCAAGTCCAGTAAACAGCTATTCTCAGTATACAACACACACAAACAAGCACACAGTAACTTATTCTTAACCACACAGTCAACATACGGGATTTTCGACTATCAGTAGGACTGGATGCTTTTCATCATCACACAGGGGAGTAACTCTACAGGGTTAAGTTTTCTCATGACATACTATACTAGTATCTCTAGCTGTTATAGCTTCATTGTAACAGAATGGCAGAGAGGTGGTTTGTTATATAAAAGAGTGTAAAAGACATACGATTTCACAGTCAATTCTATTGTTATGTATGCCAGATGACTTTGAAAATCATGCCTGACATATTGGTTCCAATTTTGCAAATCTAATGTGTTTGTTCATATTACTGCTAATAAAATAAATTATTTTCTATGCTAATATATAAAGATTTTTATTCTTAGACACTTTGAAAAGGCTTGTGATTTTATATTTGCAGGTTTTAGAGTCAAATATATGACTGACATTATGTATTAAGTAGGAGTATGCTTGCTAAGGGACAACCACAGGGGGTGGGGGTGTTTGAAGATGTTCTTGTTGCTGGAAAAATCAGGGGGTATTTAGGTTAATTTGATCTGCTTGAACTAAATTAGAAAATTGTATTACATTAGTATTATATTGCAAAAATGTTAATAGAAGAAATATTTTTACTTAAATTACAAAACATTCAATTCCTGGCAGTCAGAATGAATGAGTTACATTTTTCCCAATGAGCTTTAAGTGCTGTGTTCTGGCTGACAAAGAGATACTGCTTGGATGTTGCTGCATTCTCTCATGCAAAGATGGGATTTCAAACCTGTTTATACTATATCTATTGAAAATATTGAGCTTACTACTTTGGTTTGCAATGACATTGCCCAATTTATCATCTTGAATGCAGATAGTTTAAAAATGTCATCAATCATATGTTTTCTCAGATCTTTTTCCCTTGTGGGTTGGTTTGTTTGTTTTTTTTTTTAATTATTTTTGAGTCTTAATTTCCATTTCTCAGGCTTTTGATACAAACAGACATTCATCTTTCAATTTTAGATTTTTGGATTAATGAACTACTGTTTTCTTCTTTAGCAGACACAGGACCAGTTAACCATCAGAAAGCAAATCACCATCCTTTGAATAAGAGAAGACACCTTTCTGAACCCTAAGCATTGATTTCTATGGAAAATATCTTCAGGACACCATTTCTTCAAAGGGAATTTCAGGCATTTAAGATCCAATTCTTTTCAGGATGCTTCAAAGATAGAAGATTGCTAATTAATTGCAACTGATCTCCCAAGGCTATGATCCTACTCTCCTATTTAATCTTAAGATGCAGCACCCTACGCCAAAAAAGCCCCCCAAAACACTCACAACCCAATATCAAAAAATCTAATTCTAAAATTTAACAAGATAGATCATGCAAGTAAACTGGGTTTACATTTTGATAAACAAACAAATATGGATACTAAAACATTACAATCAGCTTGTAAGCTGCTAATTTATATAGCTGAAATTACAAATTTAGAAGCTTTAGGTCACTGTTCTAGTGGATGAAGAGAAGGTGGTGGATGTAGTTTCTTTGGATTTTAGTAAGGTTTTTGATACTGACCCTGACAGCATCCTTCTGTACAAGTTGTCCAGCTGTGGGATGAGCAGGTTCACTGTGTGCTGGGTGAAGAGCTGGCTGAAGGGCTCAAAAAAAAGCTTTACAGCCTCAAAGGGCTGTAGTGAATGGGGCTACATCTGACTGGGGACCGGTTACCAGTGGTGCTCCTCAGGGTTCCATTCTAGGGCCAGTTCTGTTCAATATATTTACCAATGTTCTGGATGAAGCAGTTGAATGAACCATTAGCAAGTTTGCTGATGATACCAAACTGGGTGGTGCTGTTGACTCTCTTGAGGAACAGCAGGTCTTGCAGAGGGATCGAGATAGATTGGAGCACTCGGCAGTGATTAATGGGATGAAGTCTAACAAGTCCTAATGCCAGATCCTGTACCTAGGACAGAATAATGCTGGACATATGTATAAACTAGGAGAGTAGGGTCCCTGCAGAAGGGGATCTGGGGGTGCTGGTTGACAGCAGGCTCAATATGCATCAGCAGGATGCTCTGGTAGCCAAGAGGGCAAACTCTATCCTGGGGTACATCAAAGACAGCATGACCAGCCAGCCAAAAGAGGTGATTATCCCACTGTACTCAGTGTGGGCACAGCCTCGCCTTGAATAATGTGTGCAGTTCTAGGAACACAATTTAAGAAGGATGTGAAGGTCTTTGAATGCGTGCAGAGAACAACAAAGCTGGTGACAGTGCTTGATGGAATGTCCTGCAAGACGTGGCTAAGGACAGGACTTTGGGTTTGTCAAATTTGGAGGAAAGAAGACTGAGGGGTGATCTCATTGCTCTCGACAGCTTCCTGAGTAGAGGAGGTGCAGAGGAAGGTGCTGAGCATTTCTCCTTGGTATCCAGTAATAGGATTCATGGGAATGGTTCAAAGCTGCAACAGAGAGGGTTTAGACTGGACAATAGTAAGTATTTCCCTAAAGAGAGGGTGGTCAAACACTGGAACAGACTTCCTAGGGAGGTGGTCGATGCCCCAAGCCTGTCAGTGTTTAAGAGGCATTTGGACAATGTCCTTAACAACATGCTTTTAAGTTTTGATCATCCCTAAATTGGTCAGGGAGCTGGTCTAGATGACCCTTGTAGGTCCCATCCAACTGAAATAGTATATTCTATTCTGTTGCATTTTAGATTTCAAGTGTCTAATAAATGAAGAGTTACTTTTTTAAGAAATGCATACTTAGAGAAAATTATTAATAAAATAGAACGGGCAAGAGCTTTTTGGTTTTTTTTGGCAACTAACCTACTTTCTAACTTTCAAAACGGCATTTCACTTGTTATTTCATATCCTTTGAGATATCACAAACTTTTTCAGCGATGCATAT